>NC_085995.1:39461318-39471318 GCF_030014385.1 Trichomycterus rosablanca
TTGCTGCAACAGTTTAGGGAAGTCCCTTTCCTGTCAGACATAAAGAAAAACGCCAGTGTTCTGGACAGAGCCCTGACATCAGCCTTCGCTCGACAGCTCTGGGATGAACTGGAACACCAACATCAGTGCACAGGTATTCAAATACTGTCCTGATTTGAGTGGATGGACACAAATTCCCACAGACGTACTTCTCAGAAGAGTGGCTGGTTTTTGACTAAATGGACACAAATTGGGAAGTACGTCTGTGGGAATTTGTGTCCATTTAATAAAAATAAAAAAAACAGCCACTTTTCTGAGAAGTACGTCTGTGGGAATTTGTGTCCATTTAGTCAAAAACCAGCCTCTTTTCTGAAAAGTATGTCTGGGGAAATGGAACGTCCAACAAGTTCAAGTTCGGGGTGTCCAGATACTTTTGGCCCTACAAACAAGGCTCCCGGATAGGCGTTTTTGACCCGTGAATGACCAGATTTATCAGGACGGGGAAATGGCAGCATGTGTCTCAATTATTGATGAGTGTTTATGTTAAATAAACTATGAATGTAATATTTTTATTTTGTCTCTGTCCCAACTTGTTTTTTTAAATTGCTGCAAGCATCACATCGCTGAAACTCGAGCTGCTCGAGGTGTCCAGATACTTTTAGCCCTGGACAGTCGGGGCGCCTTTGTCCTGTGAATGACCGGATTTATCAGGACGTAACATCAGTGAATTTAGGAATCTTCTGAACCCCCTGAGCCAGGAGGAGAGGAGATAAAGAGGATTTGGAGGCTCCATCTCTCCATAAATCTCTCCACCCGAGCTTGTCTAAAGGTGTGTCAGACCCCGCGTGAGCCGTCCCCGAGGGCCGAGGTAAACAGCCCGTGCCCAAAAACCGGAGAAGGACGCCGGAGTGTTCTTCACCTGTGACTTTAATAAAATGTTCTGCTTTCCGGGTTTGGAAACCAGGTCTGTAAGTGCTGGAGAAGCACCAGGGGCGTCAGACAGACTAACAGACTGTACAGAGAGTATATAAGCACCAAAATTAAAAATACCATAAAATAACAGTAATATGTTAATGAAAATTTATGTGGGACCTAATTAAACCCTGTACCAGCTGCTTTTAATGACCTGAACAAACAAATAGGTAATGAAATTCATTGGCTGGAATTGCACTATTTATTTATTTATTTATTTATTTATTTATTTATTTATTTATTTATTTATTTATTTATTTATTTATTTATTTATTTATTCATTTATTTATCTATCAATTCATTCATTCTATCTATCTATCTATCTGTAATATATCTATCTATCTATCTATCTATCTATCTATCTATCTATCTATCTATCTATCTATCTATCTATCTATCTATCTATCTATCTGTCTATCTATAATATATCTGTCTATCTAGCTATCTGTCTGTCTTTCTGTCTATAATATATCTGTCTGTCTGTCTGTCTGTCTGTGTATCTATCTATCTATCTATCTATCTATCTATCTATCTATCTATCTATCTATCTTGTCTGTCTGTCTGTCTGTCTGTTTGTCTGTCTGTCTGTCTGTCTGTCTATCTATCTCCTCATCGTGGCTAACGCCGCTAAGTGGCAATTTCTGCTCGGAGCTGAAGCCTATCTGTAACAATATTCTTATAATTGACAGCGAGAGTCGTGTGAAGGTGAGAGTAAATTTTGAGAAAGTCGCTGATTGAAAGGCCAAGCAGGGGGTAGAATCTCATTTCGGAAATTACCGACCCCAATTTCTTTTTCTGAGTAAAAAGCAGGTAACGTTTATCCTGCGACGTCCTGCTTTAATTTCCTCAATAATAAATCACAAGTAGACGTGGACGCTGCTGGTTTCATCCAGAGGACCATGACGACACGGCCGGACCCGTCTGGACCTGCTGGGATCTGTTTGTTTGTGGTCAGTAATCTCGGACGGTCGTCGTCTCATGCTGATGATCGCGATTCTCATTAAAGATGTCGCGCTCGCCCTCGTAACGCCGCACATAAACGTAAAATATGACTTTCTATTATAGAAATTGCGATTGTGGGAATTGTAAACCACGTCGCTCGTGTCAAATAGGTTCTATATTTTATATACGATCACAAATCTTAACACGTATGATGTTTTAAAGCTGACCGCACACTTTATCTATGTGTTCGTTCAGGCGCCAGTGTTAGAAGTGGACTCTGTAGTGGTGCAGCGCTAGCCTACTATTGCTGGGATCCAGGGTTTGAATCCTCAACAGGACAAGACTGATGGATTGGCGGTCTGTTTGTTGGGGTTTGTTAATGCATTGTGTCCAGTGATTCCGGAGACCCTGACCAGGATAAAAAGGTCAGAATATTATATGATTTTAGACAAATTCAGTGACATCCCTAAAGCAAACGTCCTTCAGAACACATGCAAACTCTACATAGAGCAACACTTTACCCTTCAACTCTACAATGACTGAATCAAACAGCCTGCAATGAAACTTGAAGATTTTAGTTTACAGAGGATTAGCATCCGATCTGATAGATGACACAAAATAATCCACCATGAATAATAGGACAAACTGCCTAAATCCAGATGCACTCAAGTATTTGTGGAGAATTGAGGCTGTAATTGCTCACACAGTCATGGATAATTTTGTATCTCCAATTCACCTCACTTGAACGTCTTTGGACTGTGGGAGGAAACCAGAGCTCCCGGAGTAAACCCACACAGACACAGTAAATCCAAAGCGACTTACACTTATCACTGAACACAGTTTAAGCAATTAAGGGTTATGGGGCCTTGCTCAGGGGTCCAACAGTGGCAACTTTGGCGATGGTGGGGCTTGAACCAGCAACCTTATGATTCTTAGTTCAGTACCTTAACCGCTGAGCTACCAATGTCCCAGCATATATACAAAATGTCATAGATGAATATTAGCAATTACTTTAATTATTCTATTGTTTCTGGACCTTCTTCTAAATCTTCAGTAATGTGGGCTCGGGTGCAGCGGGAAAACACGCTAGCACACTAGAGCTGGTATCTCAAACTCGCAAGTTCGAATCTCAGCTTTGCTATTGGCCAAATGGGCTCGTCCAAGGGTGGGAATGCTGGAGGGGATTCATCATAAGAGCTGCAGTTACGACCTCTGCTGGTTGATCGATGGTACTGCACATAGACTGGGGATCGTGGAAATCAGTCTGTGACTCTCCGTGCGCGATACAGATCTCTATATGAACACAACTGCACACTTGTCAGAAGTTAGTTAAAGCGCTTGGATATGACTAAACTGGGAGGATAAATGTGGTTTATGAAAATAAATGAATGAACTGTGATAATTTTTCAGACCAGATGATCTGTGGACAAATCCTGGACCACAGGCTAAGCTAGCAGCGCTATATCAGACTAACCCGGTCCGATCATTATATTTTTAGCTTAACGAGGACCGGCTCTGGTACCCGGCTGCTTCGCTCTGCTCAGATGTGCAAAACCAACCGAGACCCCGATTCTGCTCGCTCCTCGCTTTCTGCTCGGTAGGTAAGACCCACGCCGGGATCATGTGACCCTCCGGGCATAGAGCTGGAAATAAAAGGCTGAGATTTGATTTTTATATTTGATGAGGTTGAGGATCAGGGCCCTGGTGGTGCTGTAAATCGAGTCTTGTGCTTTCCTATGAGGTGATGGTGATGGTCATTTTATTATAACCGGTCAAACAAATATATTTACTGAAGCCCGGTGGAGACGCTGCGATATTCTGAAAACCATAATAACAATAACCATCACACTTTACAAATATTTACAAAATAAAGCATTTCTATCTGCCCCTGTAAGCCCGAAACAGCCAAGCTCTCGGTCTCACGTGTAATAAAACATGAATAAAATATATCAGAGTTAAAACACGCCGATCAATTAATTAGACGCTTTCATAATCGCACAATTAGCCGAGCACACAAGGTCAGCGTGTATTTTAATTAAACGAATCAATAAACAAGCACACGACTCCCCAAAGTCAAACTTTAGGCCGAGCTGATTGGATAAAAATCAATTATTTTGATTAAAATCAATGCACACGCCTACACACACACATAAACACAAACACACACACACATAAACACAAACACAAACACATAAACACAAACACATACACACATACATAAACACACAAACACAAACACATACACACATAAACACAAGCACACAAACACATACACACAAACACAAACACACACACATAAACACAAACACACATAACACATACACACAAACACATACACACACACACACATAAACACAAGCACACATAACACATACACACAAACACATACACACAAACACATACACACATACATAAACACACAAACACAAACACATACACACATAAACACAAGCACACAAACACATACACACAAACACATACACACACACACACACATAAACACATACACATAAACACAAACACATACACACATAAACACAAGCACACATAACACATACACACAAACACATACACACACACACATAAACACAAGCACACAAACACATACACACAAACACATACACACACACACATAAACACAAGCACACAAACACATACACACAAACACAAACACAAACACATACACACATAAACACAAGCACACATAACACATACACACAAACACATACACACACACACATAAACACAAGCACACAAACACATACACACAAACACATACACACACACACATAAACACAAGCACACAAACACATACACATAAACACAAACACAAACACATACACACATAAACACAAGCACACAAACACATACACATAAACACAAACACAAACACATACACACATAAACACAAGCACACAAACACATACACACAAACACATACACACACACACACATAATCACATACACATAAACACAAACACATACACACATAAACACAAGCACACATAACACATACACACAAACACATACACACACACACATAAACACAAGCACACAAACACATACACACAAACACATACACACACACACATAAACACAAGCACACAAACACATACACATAAACACAAACACAAACACATACACACATAAACACAAGCACACAAACACATACACATACACATAAACACAAACACATACACACATAAACACAAGCACACATAACACATACACACAAACACATACACACACACATAAACACAAGCACACAAACACATACACACAAACACATACACACAAACACAAGCACACAAACACATACACACAAACACATACACACAAACACATACACACAAACACATACACACATACATAAACACACAAACACAAACACATACACACATAAACACAAGCACACAAACACATACACATACACATAAAAACAAACACATACACACATAAACACAAGCACACATAACACATACACACAAACACATACACACAAACACATACACACATACATAAACACACAAACACAAACACATACACACAAACACAAGCACACAAACACATACACACATACATAAACACACAAACACAAACACATACATACATAAACACAAGCACACAAACACATACACAAATAACACATACACACAAACACATACACACATAAACACAAACACACAAACACAAACACATACACACAAACACATACACACACAAACACATACACACATAAACACAAACACATACACACACAAACACATAAACACAAACACATACACACATAAACACAAACACATACACACACAAACACATAAACACAAACACATACACACAAACACATACACACATAAACACAAACACATACACACACAAACACATACACACATAAACACAAACACATACACACATAAACACATACACACATAAACACAAACACATACACATACACACACAAACACATAAACACAAACACATACACATAAACACATACACACATAAACACAAACACATACACACACAAACACATACACACATAAACACAAACACATACACACATAAACACAAACACATACACACACAAACACATACACACATACACACATAAACACAAACACATACACACATAACACATAAACACATACACACATAAACACAAACACATACACACACAAACACATACACACATACACACATAAACACAAACACATACACACATAACACATAAACACATACACACATAAACACAAACACATACACACACAAACACATACACACATAAACACAAACACATACACACATGAACACAAACACATACACACATAACACATAAACACATACACACATAAACACAAACACATACACACATAAACACAAACACATACACACATAACACATAAACACATACACACATAAACACAAACACATACACACACAAACACATACACACATAAACACAAACACATACACACATAAACACATACACACATAAACACAAACACATACACACACAAACACATACACACATAAACACATACACACATAAACACAAACACATACACACACAAACACATACACACATAAACACAAACACATAAACACAAACACATACACACACAAACACATACACACATAAACACAAACACATACACACAAACACATACACACATAAACACAAACACATACACACACAAACACATACACACATAAACACATACACACATAAACACAAACACATACACACACAAACACATACACACATAAACACATACACACATAAACACAAACACATACACATACACACATAACACATAAACACATACACACATAAACACAAACACATACACACACAAACACATACACACATACACACATAACACATAAACACAAACACATACACACATACATAAACACACAAACACAAACACAAACACACATAAACACATACACACACAAACACATAAACACATACGCACATAAACACATACACACATACACACAAACACAAACACACAAACACATACACACAAACACATACACACATAAACACAAACACATACACACACAAACACATACACACATAAACACAAACTCATACACACATACATAAACACACAAACACATACACACATAAACACATACACACACAAACACATAAACACAAGCACACACAAGTATGCACACCCACACACCTACATAAACACACACACACACACACACAAATACAAGCACACAAGTATGCACACACACCTACATACACACAAACACAAGCATGCACACACACACCTACACAATCACATACACACAAATACAAGCACACAAGTATGTGCACACACACACCTACACCCACACACAAACACATAAACACGCCTACACACACACACCTACACCTACACAAACACACACACACACACACCTACACTTACACAAACACACACACACCTACACGCACAAGTAAGGAACTGATCATTTTGTAGACAAATTGAATTAACTCCCCACAGTCATTTTCTGAAATCAATAGGTAAGCCTGGTTTAGAAAGTTGAATGCTTTATTTTCCCACAGTTTAGTCGTATCCAATTCCCTGATTGTAGGGCCGAGAAGGGCCGTGACTAACACACGCCCCCTCCGACGTGTGCAATAGCCGACTGTTTTTCACCTGCACCAGGTGGGTTCATATGGAGATCCGTATCGGGCACTGAGCCATGCACTGACCTCCATTATTCTGCATCTCTGTGCAGTACCATCGATCAGCCAGCAGAGGTCATAACTGCAGCAGTTAATAGGAATCCGGACAAGCCGATTATCGTCTGTATAGGCGCCCGGCCTGCAGAACTGTTAGCAGAACTGAGGACCTCGTCTGCGGCGTCTCACTGTTTAATTAGAAAAGTAGAAATCATTTTCCGCTGAGGTGCGACCTGGACGTTTTTAACTCTTTTTATTTATTTCTTATTATTTTTCTTTTCTGTTTGACACGTCAGAGACCGATTAAATTCATGGTGACTTTCTGAGAAGTCGATAAAACTCCTCGCGGCGGGTCAAAGGCTCCGCAGAGCTGCGCGCAAATTGCACAAGGTGAAGCGGGTCGTTCTTTCAACTGCTTATTCAATAAAGATAATAGATGGTCAAACAAAAAGGCCTTGGACGTTCAGGATGAAAGCTGAAGGACGCGCTTGTTTGCTCAGAAACGAGGACGGTTTTCTGCCGAAACGAAGGCGGGCGCGGTCCCTGGGGGGCCACATGCTAAACGGCTTTTTTTGTTTTGTGTTGATGGATGGAGTTTGATCGAGGATGCTGGAAAGTGAAACCAACCTGTCCAGGGATGATCATTGATTTTTTTGACATTGGGGTCCTTGGGGACATTAAAATGTGTTCAATTAAAATCTACTTGAACTGCACTATATTGCCAAAAGTATTTGGACACCCGACCATTTAAAAAAACAAATTGTATTAAAATAGAGTGTATGGGAATTTGTGATAGTTCAGTCAAAGATGACAGCATTTAAGTGGGGCTGAGGTCAGGGCTCTGTGCAGACCACAGTCATGCTGGAACAGGAGAGGACCTTCCCTAAACTGTTGATGCAATGTTGGAAGCATATTATTTCCTTGATGTATTAAACCTGTTAGCAACTGTTATGGCTGAAACACATGAATTCAATAATTATAAGAGGTATCTTTCATTTTCATTAAGAGCTTTGTCCTGATCAGGGTTGCTGCAGGTGCGTTTTCACTGGGAAACGATGGCCGCAAAGGTGGTGTGTTAGTGTGTGTTGGACACTATTAGACACTCCTACCTAGTCGGTCCACCTTGTAGATGTAAAGTCAGAGACGATCGCTCATCTATTGCTGCTGTTTGAGTCGGTCATCTTCTAGACCTTCATCAGTGGTCACAGGACGCTGCCCACGGGGCGCTGTTGGCTGGATATAATTGGTTGGTTGACTATTCTCGGTCCAGCTGTGACAGTGAGGTGTTTAAAAACTCCAGCAGCGCTGCTGTGTCTTATCCACTCATACCAGCACAACACACACTAACACACCACCACCATGTCAGTGTCAGTGCAGTGCTGAGAATAATCCACCACCTAAATAATACCTGCTCTGTGGTGGTCCTGTGGGGGTCCTGACCATTGAAGAACAGCATGAAAGGGAGCTAACAAAGCATGTAGAGAAACAGATGGACTACAGTCAGTAATTGTAGAACTACAAAGTTCTTCTATATGGTAAGTGGAGCTGATAAAATGGACAGTGAGAGTAGAAACAAGGAGATGGTTTTAATGTTATGGCTAATCGGTTTATGTGACATGCAGATTATCACTTAGAATTGAGGCGACTCAGTAGGAGCATTTTTAAGGAATCTAAGAATTTAGACACGCCCTCTTCTCAGGTGTGTGGGATGATGTAAAATGCATCTATGTGGAGAGATCATTGGGTTTTTTAGACAGACTTGATTCCTCTTGGAACAGAAATACAAAGAACTGAATTATTTCTCTGAAATTGTGTTTCCAGTTACTGCCAGATCCTGCTTATCCCTAATAAAAAGGATGAAAAAAAGCTCAGACTTTCTTCTCTGAGATGAATTTATTTTATAGCGCATAAAGCACTTCATCTCTCGGCATTTTCCCTGACGTTTTTATAGCCCAGCTCTCCGTTCTGCTCTCACGCCGTTGCGTTGTGACTCCGCTGCAGCAGCGCTGGCATTAACAGAGATTTATTTCAGGTCGCCGTGGTCGTCCCTTCATCCTACATCCATCCATCTATGCTATAGGTCCAAATTATTTTGGACCGATTACTGATCGCTGAACTATGCAAAGGACACGACGCAGAGCCAAAACTCCCAACTTAAAACTCCTCCAAACTTTCTTCGTTTGCACTATATGGACAAAAGTATTGGGACACCTGATCAATCTCTTTCCTTTGCAGTTTTAATATCAGACACTCTTCTGAAAGCCTTCCTACAAGACTTTGGAGTGTGTCTGTGGGGATTAGTGGAAATTGTCTAGTGATGTCAGGCACTGAGAAGAGAAGAATAACAATGAGAAGAGAAGAGAAAAGGCAAGAGGAGAACAGAACAGAAAAGAAGAGAAGAGAAGCGAAGAGAAGAGAAAA
>NC_085995.1:39476318-39486318 GCF_030014385.1 Trichomycterus rosablanca
TTACTTAAAATACAACATGTCAAGAAAACATCTTAAAAACTGTACAAACTGTATATAAAGTTCTGATGAAACACAAACAGCTCTTCACAGTAACCATGAACCTGTACTCAGTTTCACACAGCAAGCTGATTTCTTAACGTTTGGCTGCAGCTCTCTAAAACAAAACAAAGAAACAAGAAACAGAAGTATTAATATCAACATTAATACCATTCATTTAAGGATTAAAATAAAGCAGGCCAGCACACTCTTTGCTTCGTATGAATGCTAGCATGTAGCCTAAACACGGCAAATAAAGCAGCGCTGTTTGATTATTTATTTAGATGGAAGATGAAAAAGCCCCATCAGACTGGTGTACATGCTACTCAAAAATAGCATAATGAGTAAGAAAATGTTTGTCCATTTAGTTTAACAAAGGTTCCACTTCACAAAAAACAAGTTTACTTTTGCAAAAAGCCTTAAATGAAAAGTAAAAAGTAATTTGCAACAACAGGTTACAAAAGTTAAAACAAATGGCTACCCGAACACAAGAAAATCATTTTTGCCTGATTCACCAACAGAAAGCTGAAAAAAGGCGACTTACACGTAAATGGGGGCGTTTTTCTGTTTAATTACCTTAACTTTACTTTTTTAAGTTAATCTGATAGAAATGTATTTTTTTTTGTTTAGTAAACTTAAATCTTTTAGCACATTTAAATGTGTACTCAAATTAGTACAATGTACTCTGCATTTTTTAGTAGAGCAAAAAAACTTAAATAATTTATGTAGGTTGTACTAAAAATGTTTGATTAAATATAAAGTCCGGGCTAACAGTGTGCAGTAAAACCTCATTATAGTGTGAATCTGAGCTGAACCTGCATTAGTGTGGAATAAGCGTCAGATCCAGGGTTACAGCTCCACATGTATCTGTGCTTATCTGGATTCTCCTCCCTGTTTCACTTTTAAACTTGTGTTACAGCTCCAGCTTCTGAGAAACGATGAGAATCAGAATCAGCTTCTCCCAGAGTCTAAAACGCTTCTGGTTGAGAATAAAGCTTAACGTGGTTTAATGTAGTAAAAGAAGAAGACAGGAGCACTAAACTTCTCTTCATCATTACTGCTCATAAGTTCCTCCACTAATCACATTCCTCACTCGCTGTTTTGCACTCATGTGAATGCGCCGGTACTGAACGGAATACGGTATTCCAAGATCAAGCATCTCAACCATTTAGAAGCATAAGCAAACAATAAAGAAGTAAAACTAAAGTGCAGCTTTTATTGTATTTTTATTGATTTGTAACTGTTTTTAATTGTATTTCAGTGTGTTCATATTATATTTGTGTTATATTCAGTCTATATGTGTCAAAAACAACCTCATTATTTTACTTTAGAATAAAATATATACAGCTCCACAGGACCATGGACGCATGGATAGGCTCTGGTACTACTGCCACCCTGATCAGGACAAAGAGATTATCTAATGACATAGAAACATATTAAATGATAGATTATAATTATTATTACTATTATTATTATATTTGTTGACATGCCTTATTTCAACACACACGCACACAAATTCAAAAATTAGAAGAGGTGTCCCAATACTTTTTTCCATATAGTGAATAAATAAATAAATAAAATGACCAGACGTCTGACTTTCTTATTAATTACGATTCTAATAAAATAAGTTCAGACTAAAGTTCCGGTCAGGACCGTTTCTGGACCCCCAGCAGGAGGTAAAACTAAACGCCGCTTCCTTAATATCAGCCATTACAGAAAATATGTTCTATTAGAAATGTGATCGAACCGTCTGTGAGGAACAAACGCAGCCTGATTTATCGGGGGTAAATTGAGGAGAACCTGAGATTAGAAAATGAGTGGGCACAGGAACGGACGCAGGAACAATTACTGCACCCTGAGCGCAGGTGCTTCAGTTAAACGGAGATCCAGAAGCGGCCCGCGTACTCGCACACTTTCAATTTCAACGGCAAATTATTTCCATCTGCAGCTCGCGTCCGACCTTCCGTCAGAAAGAAAACATTCATTATTCATTTATTCAGTCTTATTACGGCAATACGATAAAAAAAATTAGCACGGTGAGGTAAAACTTTACATGTATATTCAACATCTACTGAATAATCACATTAAACCCTCACTGCTTTAAAAAGTTCAGATACAGGAGGAAGAAAAAAATAATAATAAAGAGCGAAAATCAGGGCAAAAATCGTGTAGTGTGAACTAGGCATAAGGCTCTCAGTCCCGGTCTCCGCTGAGATGAGAGTCTCTTGGAAAACATGTGACCAGGGTCATTCGATGGTATAGAAACTTCTGTAATGACATTCAAGTCTGAAGACTTACATTTCTATTTACAGCATTAGCAGGCGCTTTTGTCCAGTGGCAACTTGGCAGTAGGGGGCTTAAACTGGCAACCTTCTGAATACTAGACAAGCCTTTTAACAGTTGAGGTACTGCTGCTTTCCACAGGACTGTTAAGTAGTGGTGTGACAGGTAACAAGCTCATGGATTAGATCGTTTTTCGGATCAGCATAAAAAGGTAAAAAAAACGTTAAGTTTGCTTTTCATTTATTAACATTTAAAGAACGATAAGAAAAAGTAGAGCATGGAAGTTTTGCCTGCGTTTAATGTTGAAATAAAATACTCAACACTTTGTGGACGGCTACGGTGGCTCGGTGGGTAGCACTGTCGCCTCACAGCAAGAAGGTCCTGGGTTCTATTCCCAGGTGGAGCGGTCCACGTCCTTTTTGTGTGGAGTTTGCATATTCACACACACACACACACACATAGATGTAAAGTCAGAGACGATCGCTCATCTATTGCTGCTGTTTGATCATCTTCTAGATCTTCATCAGTGGTCACAGGGCGCTGTTGGCTGGATATATTTTTGATTGGTGGACTTTTCTCAGTCCAGCAGTGACAGTGATGTGTTTAAAAACTCCAGCAGCGCTGCTGTGTCTGATCCACTCATATCAGCACAACACACACTAACACACCACCACCATGTCAGTGTCACTGCAGTGCTGAGAATGATGCACCACCTAAATAATACCTGCTCTGTGGTGGTCCTGTGGGGGTCCTGAGCATTGAAGAACAGCATGAAAGGGGCTAACAAAGCATGCAGAGAAACAGATGGACTACAGTCAGTAATTGTAGAACTACAAAGTGCTTCTATATGTAAGTGGAGCTGATTAAATGGACAGTGAGTGTAGAAACAACGATCACCCATAATTAATAATAATAATAATAATAATAATAATAATAATAATAATAATAATAATAATAATAATAATAATAATAATATGTTATATTTAAAAGAGAAGCGGTTGCTGTTTAACTTTCTTTTATGAAGCGAGATGAAGCTCAGCGGCTCAGAGTCACCGTGGACAGACCCCAGCGGGACTGTCTGGTGTATTTCTGATTCAATTAAGAACGAATTATAATAAAACAATATTGAAATGAGATGGAGTGCAGGGGTAGGAGTCATTAAAGCTGGAGCGAGCGCTACCGCAGAGCCCGATCTGATCACCAGAGTCTCTCCCTAATTAACGTTATGTGTTCAGGGAGCAGCTGCTCTGTCGAGGGAGGTAATTCAGCCCGGGTTTCTCATTTTTAGCACAGCACTGAGGCTCCAGGACGAGGACCGAGAGTGTGTGTGTGTGTGTGTGTGTGTGTCAGAAAATCAGAGATGCTAATCTGATCAGTGTCTCTCAGTCCTGTATAACCCTGTCAGTAGTGTGAAGGTCTCGATCAGTACCACACAGTAACCCCCCCCTTATCAATACAGATCCAGAACACTGACTGGATTCTGGAGTGACCAGTAATAACTGTGTTATTGACTCGAGGCTGTTCAGGAGAACTTACGCTGGTATTAAAGTTTTTCAGCAGAAGATGGAGAGCATTGATCGACCTGTTCTCTCCACCAAACCCCCCCCCCCCCCCCCATTACCTCTCAGAAAACCTTACTGACACAGAAATACATTTATTTTCTAGTTTTCATACATCTGAGCTGCCCAGACAGAATAGCAGCAGAGATTTTATTATTATTATTATTAGTAGTAGTAGTACTAGTAGTAGTAGTATTGCTAATAGTATTATTATTACAGTGTTTTGTCATACTGTACAACCCTGTATTGTATAATAACAGTAAAGTTGAATTGAGTAGTAGTAGGAGTAGTATTTATTGTTAAAATTTAAATTTTCGCCTTTTATTCAAAGTGACAACCAGTACAGTGACAGTATATTGTCTAAGAAATGAAGGGGTTAAGAGCTCAACAGTGGTGGGAAAACCTGGCAATGGTGGGGCTTGAACCAGTAACATTTTGAATACTAGTCCAGTATCTTAACCACTAGTCTACAACTGCCCAAATATTATTATTATTATTATTATTATTATTATTATTATTATTATTATTATTACTATTACTATTACTATTATTATTATTATTATTAGTATTAGTAGTAGTAGTAGTAGTAGTATTTGTTATTGTTAATAATAATAATAATAATAATAGCAATAATATAATAATAATGTTGTTACTCATTATTATTAATGTTAGTAGTAGTAGTAGCAGTATTTATTATTGTTATTAATAATAATAATAATAATAGTAATAATAATAATAATAATATAATAATAATATAATAATAATAATGTTGTTACTCATTATTATTAATATTAGTAGTAGTAGTAGCAGTATTTATTATTGTTAGTAATAATAATAATATTGTTGTTACTGTATAAGCAATTGAGGGTTAAGGGCCTTGCTCAAGGGCCCAACAGTTGCAACCTGCCAGTGGTGGGGCTTGAACCAGCAACCTTTTCATTACTAGTTCAGCACCTAAACTGTTAAGCTACAACTGCCCTATTATTATTATTATTATTATTATTATTATTATTATTATTATTATTGTTGTTGTTTAAAATATTTATGTATTATATTAATATATCTCTAACAGCTGGTTTCCTTATGAGAAAGGTTTTGTAATCACTGCATGGTGCTCTGGTTGACTCTTCACTGCGTCTGATGCACTAAACGGACGAGACGGTCTAACATCAAGGACATTTTTGCTGAGAGATTCCCACGACCCATGAGCAGCGTTTCTCACTCACCGTACCGACTGATGCTGCAGGATAAAAGATCTCAGAGTCGTGTGGGTGTTGCATTACAGCAGCATCAGTATCAAGGACAAACCTCCACACGCTGCGTTCTCCGGGCGGAGTCTGTTCTTTCATGATGCTAATTTAGAGGATAGAAAGCACTTTGCTGTGTGGCACTCATTCTGCCAGCTGTGCCACCATGATACCTATCAATCCACAGATGGTTATGAAAACAAATGTAAGACTGAGAGTGTTTTTGATTGTTTACTTCATGTAGATTCATTTCTACCAGCTCAAGGTGAGGAATAATTGATATAAAACACAAACATTACACGAAGATGCCTGTTACCTTGGCAGTTTTAACAATGTGCCACAGTATGCAGGTGATAATTTAACACCCCCATCACTTTTAAAACAGCCTGCTTTGGGTTCTGTAACAGGAATTTATTCAGCAAGTCCTTGACAAGCTGAGCCTGAAGGAAAATGCCTCCGAGTTCCTCCAGCTCATCTGATTTATTATAAGAGAGAGTGTGTCGGGCGGATGGCGGAGTGTATCCTCCCGTCCTGTGTACCAGGGGCTCGTCCTTTATGCCAGAGCCTGATGGAACCATGCACTTGCCAGTCATGTGGACCGAGTCCCGCTGGACAGGCAGATGAAGATGGAAGAAAATCAGATGGGCAGCGGTCTCGATACACTAACTCCGACAGCTGTGAGCCGTCCGTGAGGACATGGCCACGCTGGCACCGCTGTTTGATTCTGCAAAGTTGGCGCAGGCTACTTAAAGTGCTCACCCACTATTCCTGAGACCTAAAGATCCAGGGTTCGAATCTTAGTGGTGCTGTTGGGTATCTGCATGGACTTGATTGACTTATGTCTCAGAAAGAGGTGAACTTGTCAGTGCGCTCTCAGTGCAGGTCCCAAGCCAAGATAGAAATAGGATTGTTGTGTCAGAAAGGGCATCCGGTGTGAAAACTGTGCTGAGGCTGGTATGAGGATCAGAGTCACTGTGGTGACCCCTCAATACAAGCAGCCTTAAATAAAAATAAAAATAAATGAAAATAAAACAAAATAAATTTTATAAAAATAAAGACAATAGTGTGTAGGAGGGCAAATATTTCAATATGAATACATAAATGAATAAATAAATACATTTAATAAAAAAATAAAAAAACAATAGTGTAAGAGGCCAAAAATTTAAATAAATAAATAAAAATAAATGAATGCAATAGTTTGTAAGAAGCCAAACATTTCAATACATAAAAATAAATAAATAAATAAATGAATAAATAAATAAATAAAATTTAGTAAAACAAATAAATATATAACTAAATAACTAACTAAATAACTAACTAACTAAATAAATAAATAAATAAATACATTAATACAGTAGTGTGTAAGAGATCAAAAATTCTAATAATTAAATAAATAAAGTTTAGTTAAATAAATAAATAAATAAATAAATAAATAAATAAATAAATAAATAAATAAATACATAAATAAATAAATAAATAAATAAATAAATAAATAAAAACAATAGACCAAAAATTCTAATAATTAAATAAATAAATTATGTTTAGTTAAATAAATAAATAAATAAATAAATAAATAAATAAATAAATAAATAAATAAATAAATAAATAAATAAAAACAATAGTGTGTAAGAGGCCAAACATTTAAATAAATAAATAAATAAATAAATAAATAAATAAATAAATAAATAAATAAATAAATAAATAATATTCTGATGGTGTACAACAAATAAATTTTTTCAACAAATAAATTAAAAAAATGGGTCGTAGAGAAAAAAATTATAAAAATACTTAAGTAAACGCCCCCTTGTGGAGGCTTGATCTTGTAAACCACAGTGGGACCAGATGCATTGTTTGTGTGGGTTCCACCACTCCCAGGTTGCAGCTGTAGGACCCCTGAGCAAGGCCCATAACCCTCAACTGCTCAGACTGTGTACTGTAACTGTACTGTAAGTTGCTTTAGATAAAAGTGTCTGCTGAATTCCAAAAGTATAAATGAGATGTAATATAATCGATTTATTACACCTGTTAGCAATTGCTGTGGCTGAAACATTAAGTAAGAATAAGAACAGGGTGTCCGAATACTTTTTTTCATATAGTTTATTGGCAATATGGGCAGATTATTCTTTGTTTAAATAATATTATTGTATGAGAATTACTTTTAATTATTTATAATCACCACATAAAAGAACATGATTCATTTTGGAAATAAATATCAGGATTTAAACAGCGTGTTAATGAACTGTGCATGAAACGGCGAGCAACTTCTGAACCCGATCGTGTCGGAACTAATGACCTGTAGAAGCCCCTCAGAAGACCCAGACCCCCTGATTTAGCTCCACTGTAGAAAGAAAAGCTTTCGGTCATAGAGCCACCGAGCGGAACTTATTAGAAATGCTCCACAGCTTGGCGACTCAATTCATTTAAAGCTTCATTTGAAACTGAAATGTTCGACATGTGCAATTACAAGCTAATAAAGGTGAGGACACGTGCTGGTTGTTCTCGCCCGTCCTCGCCCGGCTTTCAGCCTCTTTCTCAGTAAGTGGGGTTCTCGGAGATCAGTTAAATAATTCAGGTTTATCCATGATGTGCTGTTATTACTGTGTGGGCGTCAATGTGTGTGTGTGTGTGTGTGTGTGTGTGTGTGTGTGTGTGTGTGTGTGTGTGTGTGTGTGTGTGTGTGAAATCAATATTTTTACAATTACTGACTGTAGTCCATCTGTTTCTCTGCATGCTTTGTTAGCCCCCTTTCATGCTGTTCTTCAATGGTCAGGACCCCCACAGGACCACCACAGAGCAGGTATTATTTAGGTGGTGGATCATTCTCAGCACTGCAGTGACACTGACATGGTGGTGGTGTGTTAGTGTGTGTTGTGCTGGTATGAGTGGATCAGACACAGCAGCACTGCTGGAGTTTTTAAACACCATGTCCACTCACTGTCCACTCTGTTAGACACTCCTACCTAGTTGGTCCACCTTGTAGATGTAAAGTCAGAGACGATCGCTCATCTATTGCTGCTGTTTGAGTCGGTCATCTTCTAGACCTTCATCAGTGGACACAGGACGCTGCCCACAGGGCGCTGTTGGCTGGATGTTGTTGGTTGGTGGACTTTTCTCAGTCCAGCAGTGACAGTGAGGTGTTTAAAATCTCCAGCAGCGCTGCTGTGTCTGATCCACTCATACCAGCACAACACACACTAACACACCACCACCATGTCAGTGTCACTGCAGTGCTGATAATCATCCACCACCTAAATAATACCTGCTCTGTGGTGGTCCTGTGGGGGTCCTGACCATTGAAGAACAGGGTGAAAGGGGGCTAACAAAGCATGCAGAGAAACAGATGGACTACAGTCAGTAATTGTAGAGCTACAAAATGCTTATATATTGTGTTTCCTGCCTTCTCGCTTAATGAGTCAGACCCTCTGTGACCCTGATCAGGATAAAGTGGTGGTTAAACACTCACTCACTGTCTTAACCGCTTATCCAATTAGGGTCACAGGGGGTGCTGGAGCCTATCCCAGCTTTTCAATGGGCGCAAGGCACACAGTAACACCCTGGACGGGGCGCCAGTAGATCGCAGGGCAGACACACACACACACACACAGCTCTTGAGTTCGTCTCTCATGGTACCTCTGGCCTGCAGTGTGATGCTAGAGTCCTGTAAGTGCAGCATAAATATGATCAAATCCCAGTAAGTGAGGGGTCACGGCGTGGAAATCCTTTTATATCTGCAGGAACACATGATGTTTTACACTCTTTATGATCAAACCAATTCCTCTTCACACCACTGATCCAACGCTCTGCCCGGAAACCCAGAAGAGGGTCAGCATGGGGTGAAGAGAATTGCTTTATGTGTTCTTCTCAGTGGAATGCTTCTCAGACCTGGCACACAGGTTTGAGGTCAGGATTTTGTACAGGCTAGACTGCAAGGGAAAGTTCTTCCATATGAAAATTAAACAACCATTCGAAAACGAGGCTTGAGCTTTGCACAATAAAGGAAGGAAGGAACAAAAAAAAAAAAATAAATAAATAAAATGAAAAAATAAATAAATAAATAAATAAATAAAGAGGAGGAAAAAATAAATGAAGGAAGGATTTTTCCCCCCCCAAAAAAGTCATGGCCAGTTGGAGCTTATCTCCCTCACTTGTTGCTGCTGCCATCCCTACCTCCTGATTGGCTGTCACATGCCCCCTTTAAGATGTTTTAATGAAAACAGAAACCATAATCAAAATATATCAAACAGATGAATGCGATAATGTTAATGAGTTAAAACTAATTAACTAAGTAAATAAATTAATAATAATAATGATAATAGTAATAATAATAATAATGATAATAATAATAATGATAGTAATAATAATAATAATAATAATAATAATAACAGAAATGATGATAACAATAATAATACTAATAATAATAACAATAATAATACTAATAATAATAACAATAATAATAAAAAAATAATAATATCAATTATAATAATAATGATAACAACAATAATAATATAAAAATAATAATAATAACAATAACAATAACAATAACAACAATAATAATAATAATAATAATATTAATAATATCAAAATATAAAAGTAATAATAATAATAATAATAATAATAATACGACACAGAAACGAAGAACTTAACCAGTACTAGATAACTATGCCTAGCAACACTTGAAACTGACTACTTAAAAGTAAAAAAAAAAAAAAAAAAAAAAAAAAAAAAAAAAAAGGATTTGGGGTGGCTCGGTGTATAGCTCGGTCACCTCACAGCTAGAAGGTACTAGGTTCGATTCCCGGGGTTTTCTCCCAAACTCTAATAATATGCAGTCTGATAAATTGGAGATACTAAAATTGCCTTTAGAAGAAGAACATC
>NC_085995.1:39491318-39526318 GCF_030014385.1 Trichomycterus rosablanca
GATTCCAGTTCTAGGACTAAAGATGCCAGTTCTAGAACTAAAGGTTCCAGTTCTAGAACTAAAGGTTCCAGTTCTAGGGCTAAAGATTCCAGTTCCAGTACTAAAGGTGCCAGTTCTATGACTAAAGATTCCAGTTCCAGTACTAAAGGTGCCAGTTCTAGGACTAAAGATTCCAGTTCTAGGACTAAAGATTTCAGTTCTAGGACTAAAGATTCCAGTTCTAGGACTAAAGATTCCAGTTCTAGGACTAAAGATTTCAGTTCAAAGACTAAAGGTTCCAGTTCTAGGACTAAAGATGCCAGTTCTAGGATTAAAGGTTCCAGTTCTAGGGCTAAAGATTCCAGTTCCAATACTAAAGGTGCCAGTTCTAGGACTAAAGCTTCCAGTTCTAGGACTAAGGATTCCAGTTCTAGGACTTAAGGTTCCAGTTCTAGGACTAAAAATGCCAGTTCTAGAACTAAAGGTTCCAGTTCTAGGGCTAAAGATTCCAGTTCTAGGGCTAAAGATTCCAGTTCCAGTACTAAAGGTGCCAGTTCTAGGACTAAAGATTCCAGTTCCAGTACTAAAGGTGCCAGTTCTAGGACTAAAGATTCCAGTTCCAGTACTAAAGGTGCCAGTTCTAGGACTAAAGATTTCAGTTCTAGGACTAAAGGTGCCAGTTCTAGGACTAAAGATTCCAGTTCTAGGACTAAAGGTGCCAGTTCTACGACTAAGGATTCCAGTTCCAGTACTAAAGATTCCAGTTCTAGGGCTAAAGATTCCAGTTCTAGGGCTAAAGATTCCAGTTCCAGTACTAAAGGTGCCAGTTCTAGGACTAAAGATTCCAGTTCCAGTACTAAAGGTGCCAGTTCTAGGACTAAAGATTTCAGTTCTAGGACTAAAGGTGCCAGTTCTAGGACTAAAGATTCCATTTCCAGTACTAAAGGTGCCAGTTCTAGGACTAAAGATTCCAGTTCCAGTACTAAAGATTCCAGTTCTAGGACTAAAGATTCCAGTTCCAATACTAAAGGTTCCAGTTCCAGTACTAAAGGTGCCAGTTCCAGTACTAAAGGTGCCAGTTCCAGTACTAAAGGTGCCAGTTCTAGGAATAAAAGTTCCAGTTCCTGTACTAAAGGTTCCAATCGCCATCCAGCTGGCCGAGTTCTTTTTGGTGTACCACATAATAATTGATTGATTGATTAATTGATTGATTGAACTTTAGTCCCTGAAGGGAAATACCAACGTTGTTATTGTTGCACTCTCCTTCACATCCAACCTGGAGCTGCTGGTCCTAAAGATTCTTCTGTTGTACCTTCCTCTTGAATTTACTTTGGTTATCATCAGCACCGTTGACCTTCCACCTCAGGCAAACACAGACGCTACAGTGTATGAATGAACTTCATGAAACCCTCACACAGTTTTGGATTCACCACCAGGGCGCTGCACTTATTGCGGTAGGGGACACATCATCTGCCCCACCAGGGCAACAGGACACTGAATGGTTGGTTATAAGGCACAGTCTCATCCACTGTTTGGAAAGTTAAACCTTCTGCCATCTTCCTCATGCCTAAATATAAACAAAGGCTAAAAACAGGAGGTTATGGGTTTAGAGGGAAGTCAAATGGTGGACGGACCAATCGGTTTCTGCCCTACAGGACGCTCTGGGTGACGCAGACTGGGACATGTTCATACAGAGCTCTGCTAATGACGTTAGCGTATTCACAGAAGCGATTGTGGGGTGTATTGGGAAACTGGTGGACGATACGATAAAAAAATTAAAATAAAATGTGGGTGGATAAAACCATCCATGACGCTGTGAACCCATCAGCGGGAACGTGGATGAGTACAAAACTGTTTAGCTTTGCTATGGGAGGAAAAGAAAGTCACAGTTCCTGCATAGTGGCCCTAAAATCCTGCGGCATGGACTGAGAACAATCACGGATTATAAAAGCCCATTCTCCCAGCCCATCCTGGTGAGTGTGGACGCGTCTCTGGCCAACGAGTTAAACACATTCTGCAGTCGGTAGCGCTAATGGTGCAATCGGCAGCATGAACACGGAACCCATCAGAGCGCAAAGAGCTTTCACCATTATGGAGAGTGATGTACGGAGAGCTTACAGAAGGGTGAACACCAGGACAGCAGCAGGACCAGACGATCCAGCTTGCACCGGTGTTCACAGACATTCAAGCTCTCCCGGTCATAGTTCCTGTTCCAAGGAGATCCCAGCTATACCAAAGAAGTCTCTCAGACATCACCAGTCATAAAGACAGTAATGCCAGTAACCTCATCTACCCCTCAACTCTTACCACAACCTCAAACAGTGGTGGTAGGTGGGCTCTGGCGTCAGTCCATTACAAAACACTTCACTCACCCACTTTTAGGGAAGTGGCTTGGAAGGAAGTATCATGAAGCCCCATATATACAGAATATAAAGTAGGAAAAGCATGACAGGGTTCAAACCCAGGTCTCGAGGAGGGTGGCACCCACACTACCTGCTGCATCATCATGCCAGCATCTGTACTGTAAGTCAGGCTGAATGTGTTTGTGTATAATAAATACATGCTTGTTATTCTTCAGATAAAACCGTTCAGGTAATTAGCTAATGTTTAGTTGGGGGGTCATGACCTGGTAATTAATAATGCATATAGAGTACAGTAGAGGTCATGTGACGTTCAGTAAACGCGAGCTCATTAAGACTATTTTTATTTCAGCAGTATTTGCAGGACTGTATTTGTTTATCAATTATTTATTGAGCATTTTTCCACTTTTCTCACCCAATTTAGTCATAGCCAATCTTTCTCTCAATGCTTCTGCCACCACAAACCCAAATTGAGGAGTGCCGAGGTGTCACGTGCCTCCTTCATAATGCTTGTGGCCGATGATCGCTTCTTTTCACCTGTTAGGGGTGGGGTCTCACTTGCCCAGAGCCAATCACTGTCATCCGTGATCAGCCACCCCTCGTGCAGGCACCTCAACCGGCCAGCAGAGGTCACAGAGGAACCCTGTTTCACCCAGTCCCTCCCTCTGGACTGTGTGTCTGTAGAGGGAGGGACTGGGTGAAACAGGGTTCCTCCCGCAGGCACTCCATGGGCTGATAACTCTCAGCACTTCTGGGTTAGCATGGTTTACCGCTGCACCACTCAAGCTCAAGTTCTTTGAGTTTTATAATATACAACTTAAAGCAATTCAAATGCATTTTATTGTGCTAATGAGGAACGATACCGTAGCTGAGGGTTTGTAAAGTCCAGATTAATTTGTGAACCATAATAAAAACACTTCACAGCTTCACACCTTAGAAACTGTTGTGAAAAAGTCATAGAGGGCAGAAAAACTCACTTCCAGCTCGAACATGGACCTAAAATAGTCTATTAATAATACATGATGCCCTGGATTTATTAACTGTAGTGTCACATAAAGCATCGCTCAGTTACACACTTGCAAATACTAAAGTCTGAGATACTCCCCATCATTTCCCCCTAAAACGCCAGTGGTTCTAAACACACGGTTCTACTGATTTAAGCAGGAAATACCTTCATAAAATTTGCAAATTTGAGCCATTATTGAATATTTGCTAATGTTGATATTTGGTCAAAAGAAATAAAATAAAACATAGAAAAATGCACATAAATACTACTAACAATCTCAGTTAAAAAAAGTGGTTCCAAATAAATACAATATGCTTTTTTACGACAATCAAAAGTACTTGGACATCCCATTTAAAAAAACAAATGGATCATTTCAGCGAGTACAACGGTGAGAAGGCTTCTCGCAAGATTTCGGAGTACGTCTGTGAGGATTTGTGCCATCTGAGTCAAAGTATGTCTGCATTTGTACGGCTGGGCGCTGATAATGATGTTCCGGTTCATTCCAGACTTGTTGGGTGGGGCTGAGGTCAGGGCTCTGTACTGTTTCTTTAAACTTAAATAAAAACACACTATACTGATGTAAAATTGTAAATAAATGTATTCCACTCTCTAGCCTTGTGTAATGTTAAGTGTAAACAGCTTTAAGTACCTTGGAGTCCACATCACGAAGGACTTGTCATGGTCCTGCCACACCACCGCGCTGGCAAAGAAGGCTCGTCGTTGTCTATATCACCTTAGACGCTTAAGGTACTTCTAATTACCCTCCGAGGTGCTTCGTAACATTTATATATGTTGTAATTATATATCATCAAAAGTATTTGGACACCTGACTGTGACATGGGTTGGACACCCCATTTTAAAACAAATGGATCTTTTCTTCTAGTATGTCTATGTATGGGAATTTGTGCCCTTTGAATCAAAATCTACCAGGTGATAAGAAGCGGCTGAAGACTGGACAAGTATTGAAGGGAGCGTGTAGTGATCCGGCTCTTCCTGATCAGATCGGGGGTCATCGGGAATTGGAAATGACTAGAAGGGAAAAAGTGGTTGTGATTATATATTATCAAAAGTATTTGGACACCTGACTGACATGGGTTGGACATCCCGACATCCCATTTTAAAAACAATTGGATCTTTTCAGCTAGAACAACCCACCACTCAGAGTTCTTACAAGACTGATGTATGTCTATGTATTGGAATTTGTGCCCATTGAGTCAAAATTTGACAGCGTTTGTATGGCGTCTCTATGACTGGGTCTCTTCCCGCTGCTTCTGCGATACATTTCAGGACTGGTCAAAGGGCTGTGATAGCTCAGTGGTTAAGGTACTGGACTAGAAATCAGAAGGTTGCCAGTTCAAGCCCCACCACCAAGTGCCAAGTTGCCACTTGCCACAAAATTGGGTTCAGTCATAAATGCAAGTCCCGTTTTTTGGATAAAAGCGTCCGCTAAATGCAGAAAATGTAAATGTCAATGTAGCTGTGCGAGTGAGGGGTGGGGGAAGTCACATGAAGTTTAGCGTGACTCTCCGTAAACAATACGGCTCTGTGTGGGAACCGAACACTGGCAGGTGATAAGAAGTGGCGGCAGACTGAACAAGTATCGGAGAGAGTGTGTGGTCATCCAGCTCTTCTTAATCGGATTGGATCCGTACAAGCGGCAGCAGATTTACAGTCGAGAGTTGGAAATGACTACAAGGGAAAATGTAATATTAAATGATTTAATTATTTATGTATTTTTACTTTTTCATTTAGGACTTACACCTACAGACACACAGTCAAGATTGTTTAAGCAAATCTTCACCGTCCATCACTGCAGCATTGTCTGTAGTACTGTAATATTGATCTGTTATATTTAATTGTGTTTTATTGTAAACATTCTGTATTGCACTTCTGTGGTTATACTCTAACTGCATTTCATCGTCTCTGTATCTGTACTCTACACAACCACGTTAAATATAAATCTAATCTAATCCCTCTTCTCTGAAAAAGCTCTAAACGAAGGGCTTTTTGTTTTGCTTGTACTTTAACCTTTATTACACTGTTGATGTTTTTCAATCCTGCGTGGTGAAAAAAATCATAGCAAAAGCAAATAAATGTTCTCAGCCATGTGCATCACTTTATTCCATATAAATACAAACCCTGATGAACCCAGAATTCTGGATCTGAGTCAAAATAGAAATAATGAAAAGAAATCTGAATGAGTCACGCCGTTCATTTTATTATGAATCATCACGGTCGGTATCAGAACAGCCGCAGATTCTCCTGTGAAATATTACAGAAAATACAGATTATTATTATTATTATTATTATTATTATTATTATTATTATTAATAATAATATTATGAGTATTATTATTTATTATTATTATTATTATTATTATTTTTATTGTTATTATTATTACTACTATTATTTATTATTATTATTTTATTATTATTGTTGTTGTTGTTATTATTATTATTTAGTATTATTTATTATTAATATTATTATTATTATTATTATTATTATTAATAATAATAATATTATTATTATTATTATTATTATTATTATTATTTAGTATTATTATTATTATTATTATTATTTTTATTATTTTTATTAATACTCTCAGTGTGCTTAATTTATTGGTACAAATGATAAACGGGGCGGCACGGTGGCTCGGTGGGTAGCACTGTCGCCTCATCACATAGAAAGGACCCAGATTTTTTTTTGCTGAGTTTGCATGTTCTCCCCGTGTCCGCGTGGCTTTCTTCTGGGAGCTCCGGTATCCTCCAACAGTCCAAAGACATGCAGTCAGGTGAACTGGAGATACAAAATTGTCCATGACTGTTTTTGACATTAAGGACTAACCAGTAACTACCTGTCCTGTCATAAATGTAACAAAAGTGTGTAAAACATTACGTGGGAATCAAACCCAGGACCTTAAAATCCTAAGAAATAAATAAACAAATGATGAACGCATGTTTTTATTTCCGCTGCTCCCATTAGGGGCGCTACAGCAGGTCACTCATCTGCATATTCAATTTGGCCCAGTTCTTATACTGAACGCCCTTCCTGACCCAACCCTCCTATTTATCCGGGCATGGGACCTGCACTAAGGGTGCACTGATGTGTCTCCTCAATGCTAAGCTCTTGTACCATCATGTGTCTAATGTATTTGGGATTCGAACCCCTGGATATGAGGCCCTTCTTATTGTTCCACCACACCAGCTCACGCATCAGTATTGAAAATATTTATGAAACTTATTTCTTTTAAGATGTAAAACACGCTAACCCACTACCTCTGAGATCCGGGTTTGAATCTCTGAAGTGCTAACAGCCAGCAAGACATGCACACATGACTGTCAGTGTGCTCTCAATACCAGGAGGGTTGCATCAAGACCCCTTTTTTATACCGTATTCCGTTCAGCACCGGCGCATGCACATGAGAAGTGGCACGCATTGCGCGTTTTTGCCACATTAGGCTTGCGATTTTTACGCTAGCACACCAGAGCTGACATTTCGAACTCAGCTCTCAGCTCTGCCATTCGGCTGGGGGGCGAATACATGAACAACGACTGGCTTTTGTTCATACAGGGTGGGAGCCGGACGGGACCTCAAAACTGATCCAATTACGATCTCTGCTGGCTGATTGATAGCGTAGTTCATACGAGTCGAGGAATAATGCTGATCAGGGTGTGGCTCTCTGAACACAAAGCTGATCTGCATATGAACTCGCATGCTGCAGGTGAAAAGATGCAGTCGGCTACTGCACACGTGTCGGAGTGTGTCAGTCTCGCTCTCCTCAATCAGGGTGGGGATTGGCATCAGTAGAGAGGAAGCATAATGCAATAGGGGTAACTGGATATGCTAAAAGTCGGGAGTCACTTCTCTTTTTTCTTTTTGTGTCGTTTACATGTCAGTTAATTAGTTGGCTGTTACTTTGGGTTCTTTAAAGAGTGCATTAGAAACCACTCCATAAATGGGACATCGTTTAGCCCCGCTGACCTTTCAGATCTTCTGGGTATGTGCAAATTAGGACTGCAAGACCAGACCGCAAGTGTGCTATTTGGGACAGGTCACAGGGGTTAGTCACATGTCCAGATATTATTGGTGTCCTCTTTTTTGTGTGTTATGAGGGGAAGTAAGAGGTGGAAGGTCTCGGTTCATGATTCCTTCAGGACACAAAGGACCTTATTTAGGTCTTTCCCCACATGTTCCAGTCCAGAATCTGCTCTGATTTTTCTGAGGTAAGAGAACTAGAAGTATGTGAACATACAGTATAAGGACTAAAGTATAAGGACGCCCCGTCTAATTTTAGAATGTATGCGTTTCAGCCAGAGCTAACAGGTGTAACAAATTATATATATATAAAGGAAATTACATGCATCTGACTTTGCTGCAACAGTTTAGGGAAGGCCCTTTCCATTTCTAGCATGGCTGTGTTCCTTTGATTATTGATTATTAGTCAAGTACCTTAACTGCTATAGGTTACAACTACTTTAAGATGAACCAGCCATACAAATCTTTGGACTGAATGGGCACAAATTCCCACAGACACACTACAAGTCTTGAAAAAATATTATAATTAGCAATAATAATAGCAATAATAATAATAGCAATAATAGCAATAATAATAATAATATTAATAATAATAATAGCAATAATAATAATAATAATAATAATAGCAATAATAATAATAATAATAATAGCAATATTAATAATAACAATAGCAATAATAATAATAGCAATAATAGCAATAATAATAATAATAATAATAATAGCAATAATAATAATAATAGCAATAATAATAATAATAATAATAATAACAATAATAACAATAATAATAATAATAGCAAAAATAGCAATAATAATAATAATAATAGCAATAATAATAAAAGCAATAATAGCAATAATAATAATAATAATAATAATAATAATAGCAATAATAATAATAATAGCAATAATAATAATAATAATAATAATAATAGCAATAATAGCAATAATAATAATAATAGTAATAATAATAATAATAATAATTATAATAATAATAATAATAATAATTATAATAATAATAATAATAATAGGCAACACAGTGTGTAAAGTCCTTAAATTAAATTAAATTAAATACAATATAAAAAAAAGGGTGCTTTAGTATTTTGTTGTGCAGTTGTAGCCTGGAGGTTAAAGTACTGGACTAGTAATCGCAAAGTCGCTGGTTCAAGCCCCACCACTGCCAGGTTGCCACTGTTGGGTCCTTGAGCAAGGCCCTTAACCCTTAATTGCTTGTACAATATACATTGATCAGCCATAACATTAAAACCACCTCCTTGTTTCTACACTCACTGTCCATTTTATCAGCTCCACTTACCATATAGAAGCACTTTGTAGTTCTACAATTACTGACTGTAGTCCATCTGTTTCTCTACATGCTTTGTTAGCCCCCTTTCACCCTGTTCTTCAATGGTCAGGACCCCCACAGGACCCCCACAGAGCAGGTATTATTTAGGTGGTGGATGATTCTCAGCACTGCAGTGACACTGACATGGTGGTGGTGTGTTAGTGTGTGTTGTGCTGCTATGAGTGGATCAGACACAGCAGCGCTGCTGGAGTTTTTAAATACCGTGTCCACTCACTGTCCACTCTATTAGACACTCCTACCTAGTTGGTCCACCTTGTAGATGTAAAGTCAGAGACAATCGCTCATCTATTGCTGCTGTTTGAGTCGGTCATCTTCTAGACCTTCATTAGTTGTTACAGGACGCTGCCCACGGGGCGCTGTTGGCTGGATATATCTTTGGTTGGTGGACTATTCTCAGTCCAGCAGTGACAGTGAGGTGTTTAAAAACTCCAGCAGTGCTGCTGTGTCTGATCCACTCATACCAGCACAACACACACTAACACACCACCACCATGTCAGTGTCACTGCAGTGCTGAGAATGATCCACCACCTAAATAATACCTGCTCTGTGGTGGTCCTGTGGGGGTCCTGACCATTGAAGAACAGGGTGAAAGCAGGCTAACAAAGCATGCAGAGAAACAGATGGACTACAGTTAGTAATTGTAGAACTACAAAGTGCTTCTTTATGGTAAGTGGAGCTGATAAAATAGACAGTGAGTGTAGAAACCAGGAGGTGGTTCTAATGTTATGGCTGATCGGTGTATACTGTCACAGTACTGTAAGTCACTTTGGATAAAAAGCTCTGCTAAATGCTGAAAATGTAAATGTAAGATGTTTTGTGTTCCTCGGTTCCTCCGCCATCTTCAGTTTAATGTTCCACCTCATTTAAAGGCTTTACACACTCATGGACGTGGAATCATCCGGATTTGTGAGGTTGGCAGGATTTCCAGTCCAATCAGCAGCAGCTCGAGCTCCCGTATGCGCCGAGCGATCTGGCTTTTTGAAGTGCTCACATACTTTTGGCTTCTTCTCAGCGTGAAGCGTAGGAGTCGTCCAAGATTCTTCAACTGAACCAAATACAATCTCAGTCCCTGAACCACCAATTATATCAGATCAAAAACAGCTCGGCAGCTTCGCCGAAACAATCTGTACGAGGGTGTTCTCTCCAACCATGTAAACGTGGTTTTATACCGCCTGTTTTTTCCTTCAGTCGTCCATCCTCCATCCTACCGCGTACGTGAAGAATAACAGTGTGATTAAAGTTCAATCCTTTTTACAGGGCTTTATGTAAAATAAAATACTGACTGAGGCTCTGCTGGGTGAAATAAAGAACAATTAGTTTTTCTAAAATGAATTAGACAAAGAAATTGTGTTAGATTGTCAGAATATCAGACTGATGGATGAGATTTCATTTCCTAACATTAAAAAAAAAAAACACTTCAACTCTGATTACTGAGTTTAATGCATTTTATATATTCTAAAACTTCTGTAATCAACCGTCAAAGACACATAAATAACAATAATAACAATAATAACAATAAAAATAAAAAATATATAATAATAATAATATTAATAATAATAATAATATGAATATGAATATGAATATGAGTATTAATATGAATAACAATAATAATATAATAATAATAATAATAACAATAATAATAGCAATTTTAATAATAATAATAATAGTAACAACAACAACAACAACAACAATAAACATAATAAAATATAATAATAATATTAATAATAATAATAATAATAATAAAGAATAACAATAATAATAGCAATAATAATAGTAGCAATAATAATAATAATAATAATAATAATAATAATAATAATAATAATAATAATAATAATAATAATAAATCATTTCAACAAACACAACACAAGTCTTGTTCCTCAGCTTTTGTCCCGTTTTTTGGTTACGGGGTCGGCATTTCCGGCTTCTTCCCGTTAGGGGTCGCCGGCGGGATTTGGCACAGTTTTTACGCCGGATGCCCTTCCTGACACGACCCTCCCTATTTATCCGTGTTTGGGACCGGCACTACAATGCACTGGTTTGTGCATCTCAGCGGCTAGGTAACTACGGGACAATTCAGTGCCTCCAATTAGCCTAGCGGCATGTCTTTGGACTGTGGGAGGAAACCGGAGCACCCGGAGGAAACCAACGCAGACACGGTGAGAACATGCACAAATCGTGGACAAAATTATGGACCCGGAATTATTCATCTTCAACTTTGTGGAAACTTTTTTTTTTGAAGGTTCTCGCCTGTTTTTTGAAGGTTCTCGCCTGTTCCAGCATGTCTGTGCCTCTGTGCACAAAGTGAAGTGATGATAAACTCACCGGCCTGCACAGAACCTCCACTAAACACCTCTGGGATTAATTAGAACATCGATCACAGGACAGGTCTGCTTATCTGAGCACAGCGTCTGACCTCACAAGTGCTTTATAAGCGAATGCCAACATTCCCACAGACACAGTTAAAAATCTTGAGAGGGGAAAAAAGTCTTCCCAGCAGATGGAAGCTTGTTATCACCACAAGAACGAGGACGGTCCTCATTACTGCCCGTGGTTTTGGAATGGAACGTCAACCAAGCACATGGTTAGGTGACACTGACCAAAGCCTACGATGTTGACGTGGTTGCCAGATCTCATCACAATGAATCACCTATTGTTTATTTAGCAATTATGAGAAATAATTATAGAAATGCATTTTACAAGCCAGGGTTCAAATCTTAGCAGCCATTGGGAGGTGCACACATCAGTGCGCTCTCACAGTGCAGGTCCCAAGCCCAGATAGAAATAAGAGGGTTGCGTCAGAAAGGGCATCCAGCCTAAATAACTGTGCCAAATCTGGTATGCGGGACAGATCTGCTGTGCCAACCCCTTAACAGAGCAGCTTAAATAAATAAATGAATGAATGAATAAATAAAAAATAAATGAATGAATAAATAAATAAAATTATTATTATTATTATTATTATTATAAATAATAGCTACGGCAGAAAGAAGAAGAAGAAGAAGAAGAAGAAGAAGAAGAAGAAGACTACTACTACTAATAATAATAATAAATTAACAGGCACATAAACACAAAATGAATGTGCACACGTACGTCCCTTTGTGGAGGCTTTTTGTTGCATCTTGTAAACCACAGTGGGATCAGATTTTCACTATTTATTGGATTTATTTTAATACATTAATTAAGTATTTATTTTGTTATGGCTAGAGCAGGGTTAAATAAATAAATAAATAAATAAATAAATAAATAAATAAATAAATAAATAAATAAATCAATAAATAAATAAATACATAAATAAATAAATAAATAAATAAATAAATAAATAAATAAATAAATAAATAAATAAATAAATAAATAAATAAATAAATAAATAAATAAACAAACACACAGCAGATCCTCGGCTACACTTCAGACGTTTATCGCTAGCTAAGATTTCGAGACGCGTTATAAATCCCGGCGCTTAAATTGGCGTAATAATTCCGGCGGTGACTTTGACTGTGCTTAAATCATTTGTGAATCAGCATCCCACTGCTGAAGCTTCTGTGATCTCTGCTGGAACAGCGTGTGTTTAACAGCGAGACGAGGCGCGGCAGCACTTAGCATAGCGCTGATGGAAAACACGTCCGGCGTGGTACATCTCACCGAACCGGAAAGAACGAGAACGAGTAGAACTTCACATACTGTTTATTTAGTTCTGAACTGAGAGGGCGGGCAGATTTGCATAAATAGTATTTAAAATGAAGGAAAATAAAATATTTAATATTGAATCACTTTTATTTGTTGTAATTTAATAAACTTTCAGTTTAAAGTACCAGGAGTCCCACACACTATAAAACCTTTTATATTAAATTAGGATTAAACAGAACAAAAACCTTCTACTGGTTTGCAAAAATCTCTACATTTACAGCATTTAGCAGACACCTGAAACACAATTCAAGCAAGGGGCCTTGCTCAGGGGCCCCAACAGTGGCAACTTGGCAGTGACAAAGCTTGAACTAGCAAACTTAGTACAGAACTTTAATCAGTGAGCTACCACCAGCCTAAAATCTTCCCCTGAGTTTAGTGTTTGAGTAGCAGACACAACAACCATAATCTGGATGAAGTGATGAATAAATGAATGAATGCAGATGTGTGATGGTTGGCATAAATAAGTGATTGTTGTGCATTAATGCAGTGAACAGTAAACCCTGCTGCTGCTGCTGCTGATGATTATCAATAATTATTATAACAAAATAATGTATTTAGCATTATACTTGGGCGGCATAGTGGCTTGGTGGGTAGCACTGTCGCCTCACAGCAAGAAGGTTCTTGGTTCGATGTCCAGGCGGGGCACTATAGGTGAATGGGTGTGTGTATGTGTGGGTGTGTGTGGGTGTGGGTGTGTGTGTGTGTGCGTCTGCCCTGCAATGGACTGGCGCCCCGTCCAGGGTGTTACTGTGTGCCTTGCGCCCATTGAAAAGCTGGGATAGGCTCCAGCACCCCCCCCATGACCCTAACTGGATAAGCGGTTAAGACAGTGAGTGAGTGAGTGAGTGAGTGTTACACTTGCTCGTGTTGATCTAGTGGTGTGTGAGCAGCTTTGAGAATTAATAATTATAATATTAATACACACACAAAATAATACGTTTTATTTATTTATTTTGTTGTTGAATTGGAGAAAATTAGCGTGAATCTAGTGTCTGAGATCAGAAATGCAGGTTATAAGGAAAGATGATGGCAGAGCGGAGGTAGTTTTAGAGCTCACATACACTGATCAGCCATAACATTAAAACCACCTACTTGTTTCTACACTCACTGTCCATTTTATCAGCTTCTTCTAGACCTTCATCAGTGGTCACAGGACGCTGTCCACGGGGCGCTGTTGGGTGGATATTTTTGGTTGGTGGACTATTCTCAGTCCAGCAGTGACAGTGAGGTGTTTAAAAACTCCAGCAGCGCTGCTGTGTCTGATCCACTCATACCAGCACAACACACACTAACACACCACCACCATGTCAGTGTCACTGCAGTGCTGAGAATGATCCACCACCTAAATAATACCTGCTCTGTGGTGGTCCTGTGGGGGTCCTGAGCATTGAAGTACAGGGTGAAAGGGGGATAACAAAGCATGAAGAGAAACAGATGGACTACAGTCAGTAATTGTAGAACTACAAAGTGCTTCTATATGGTAAGTGGAGCTGATAAAATGGACAGTGAGAGTAGAAACCAGGAGGTGGTTTTAATGTTATGGTTGATTGGTTTAGATCTGTGTGTTATCAGCAGAACAGTGGAAGTTAAGACCATGGCTGCGGATTATCTGACCAAGAGGTGACATGTAAGTGATAAATAGAAGGGAGCCTAAAACGGAGCCCTGAGGAACTCCTTGGGTAACAGCACAGGAGGAAGACTTGTGTTTGTCTAAAGCAACAAAAGTGGATTATATTGGTGAGATGTGGAATAAACTTCAATTAAGTGAACTGAACTTTTTTAAAAGGCTTTTATATACAGTAGGTCTCCCGTATCCTCGTTTTTAAATGTAAAGTAGATGTGTCAATAAACAGAATGCAAATAAAAGCAGAAGCTACAGTATTATTCCGTCAGCCACATTTTACAATCATTTTATTAAAAGTAAAAAAAAATACACTTTAAAAACAAATAATTAAATAAGTAGAATAAATCAAGTCATAAGAGCAAGAATGAGTCAAGGGTTAAAATACAGTACAAAGGCACAGTCACAAGGGATATAGGGTTTATACCATCTACAGTCCTTAATAATAATAATAATAATAATAATAATAATAATAATAATAATAATTGATTATGCAAAGTGGTAAACTGAATAATTTCCATAATAGATGTATCGACCGCTGTGGGGTTTGGAAACAAAGTGCAGAAATAAATAAAAATAAAATAAATAAATAAAGACCACTGTGTGAGAGATTGGATAATTTCAGTGTTTATGTTCATCACCCTGAGCAGGATTCAAACCCAGGGTGGAAAAATGTAAGTTCTCTGTTCTACCCACTAAACTATAATAACTACAGAATTTCCTAAATATGTACAAAACCCTAAATGATAAGTAAGTTTAGATTTGCAGCAGAGATAAGATTTTTAATTCTAAATAAGCGATCAGACCTCAGAAATCCCCCACACCTCAATGATTGATTTAAATCCCAGTCTGAGTAACATGAGCAGCCCTTGTATCCCCTCAGCAACACCGCTCACCTTCCAAATCTGTATACGTATAACAGATAATAATAATAATAATAATAATAATAATAATAATAATAATAACAATAATAATAAAAACAATGACAAACATCAACAAAACAAAATTCTGTTTTATTATATTTTAACCTTCTATAATAATAATAATAATAATAATAATAATAATAATAATAATAATAATAAAAATAATAAATGTACACCACTTCTAACTATTGAATTCATGTGTTTCAGCCACAGCAGTTGCTAACAGGTGCAATAAATCAATCATATAAAGAAAATCATATGCTTTCAACTTTGGGGCAACAGTTTAGGGAAGGCCCTCTGCTGTCCCAGCATGAGCAAGCTCTATAAAGACATAAAGAGAAGCTTAGTTTAAAGGAATTTAAGTGTCCTGCACAGAGCCCTGACCACAGTCCCACTCAAAAGCTCTGGAATAAACCGGAACATCAACCGAGGCTTTTCTGATCAATATCAGGGGCACAAATTCTCACATTCATTCTTCAAAGTCTTGTGAGAAGTCTTCCTGTTGAAAAGTCACACAGAGATCACTCTAATTTAATACCATTTGTGTTTTTGTTTTTGAAAGGAGGTGTTAAACAAGCGTGGTCAGGTGTCCAAATACTTTTGGCCCTATATTCCACCTACCCATTGATCGCTGCTCTGGTTCGAATTGAAATCTCATTTGAAATTTAAAGCACCTCGTCTGTGTTAACAAAACATGATTCAATTTTGCGGTGACAACTCATCACTTTAGCTTTAATTGGAATTATGAAAATATTCAATAAGACCGAGGGCACCAGGATCCTGATTGAAAACAAATGAATTTGGAGATTGGTGCAGATGGTTCCTCTCTACAGCGCGCACTTCAGTATCTCAGTTTATGATGATGTTTTCTAAACATGAGCATAAGAATGTCTGTTCAGCCTGGAGTTTTAAGTCTAGTCAAGTTAAATTTATTTGTATAGCGCATTTTATAATAGACATCGTCTCAAAAGCAACTTTACAGCATCCAGGACCGACAGACCAAAACCCCCTTTGAGCAGCCAAGGTCGACAGGGGCAACAGAAACCTTATGAGGAACCAGACCCATGAGGAACCTCAGTCCATAGTCAGTTCTGGACACATCAGGTTTCTGTCCAGCGGAAACGTGGTTGGCACAGCAGTCTCAAACTTGCAGGCTTCCCATCAGAACTACAACCCCAAATCAGAAAAAGTTTATTACATTTACTTTGACTTACTCAGACAGGATGAACCTGAGATATTTCATGTTTTATCTGCTCAACTTCATTTCATTTATTAATAAACATCCATTCCTGCATTTCAGGCCTGCAACACATTCCAAAAAAACTTGGGACAGAGCAATTTAGGGCTTGTAACTAAATAATGATGTAATTTTATACAGGTGATTGTAATCATGGTTTGGTACAAAAGCAGCATCCAGGAAAGGCTGAGAATCTCTGATGAGTAAAGATGATCAGAGGATCCAGTTTGTCCACAAATGTGTGAGAAAATGATTGAAATGTTTAAAAACAATGAACCTCAAAGAAAGATTGGAAGGGATTTGCATGTTCTCCCTCTACAGTGCAGAATATCATTAAACCATTCAAGGAATCAGGAGGAATTTCAGTGTGTAAAGGTCGAGGGTGCGAGCTTAATCTGAACGCTCGTGATCTTCCATCCCTCAGACGGCGCCGCATCAAGAACCTCCACTCAACACTAGCTGATATAACCACATGGGTGAGGGATTAGTTTATCAAACCTTTATCAAGCTCTACAATACAGAGTTACTGCACAAATGATACTTAACACTTTACTGTGCAAAAAAGAAGCCTTATGTTAACCATGTCCAGAAGTGGCATCGACTTCTCTGGGCTCGGAGGCATCTAGGATGGACCATCACACAGTGGAAACGTGTACAGTATTGTGGTCAGATGAATCAGCATTCCAGGTCTTTTTTGGAAAAAATGGACGTTGTGTGCTCCGGACCAAGGACTATCCAGACTGTTATCAGCAACAAGTCCAAAAGCCAGGGTCTGTCATGGTATGGGGTGTGTCAGCACCAGGGTGTATCATGGTATGGGGGTGTGTCAGTACCAGGGTCTGTCATGGTATGGGGGTGTGTCAGCACCAGGGTGTATCATGGTATGGGGGTGTGTCAGTACCAGGGTCTGTCATGGTATGGGGGTGTGTCAGTACCAGGGTCTGTCATGGTATGGGGGTGTGTCAGTACCAGGGTCTGTCATGGTATGGGGGTGTGTCAGTACCAGGGTCTGTCATGGTATGGGGGTGTGTCAGTACCAGGGTCTGTCATGGTATGGGGGCGTGTCAGTACCAGGGTCTGTCATGGTATGGGGGGGTGTCAGTACCAAGGTCTGTCATGGTATGGGGGTGTGTCAGTACCAGGGTCTGTCATGGTATGGGGGCGTGTCAGTACCAGGGTCTGTCATGGTATGGGGGCGTGTCAGTACCAGGGTCTGTCATGGTATGGGGGTGTGTCAGTACCAGGGTCTGTCATGGTATGGGGGTGTGTCAGTACCAGGGTCTGTCATGGTATGGGGGCGTGTCAGTACCAGGGTCTGTCATGGTATGGGGGTGTGTCAGTACCAGGGTCTGTCATGGTATGGGGGTGTGTCAGTACCAGGGTGTATCATGGTATGGGGGTGTGTCAGTACCAGGGTCTGTCATGGTATGGGGGTGTGTCAGTACCAGGGTGTGTCATGGTATGGGGGTGTGTCAGTACCAGGGTGTGTCATGGTATGGGGTGTGTCAGTACCAGGGTTTGTCATGGTATGGGGGTGTGTCAGTGGCAGGGTCTTTCATGGTATGGGGGTGTGTCAGTACCAGGGTCTTTCATGGTATGGGGGTGTGTCAGTACCAGGGTCTTTCATGGTATGGGGGTGTGTCAGTACCAGGGTCTGTCATGGTATGGGGGTGTGTCAGTACCAGGGTCTGTCATGGTATGGGGGTGTGTCAGTACCAGGGTCTGTCATGGTATGGGGGTGTGTCAGTACCAGGGTCTGTTATGGTATGGGGGCGTGTCAGTACCAGGGTCTGTCATGGTATGGGGTGTGTCAGTACCAGGGTCTGTCATGGTATGGACCCGCGACCTGTCCAGGTTGTTTCCTACCTCTCGCCCTAAGAGTTGCACCCTCTGCAACCCTGACCAGGATGAAGCTGTGGTAAAACAGACAATAAATGAATGTATACCTGCTCATTTTTTTACACGACCCAGGCAACACAAGCAATGTATCTTACTCTCTATATATACAAGATGTAACATAAAGCCTCCACAGGGGGCGCAAGAGGTCAAGTTTATTTAATTATAATTAATATAATTGTTTTTCTCTGTGACCCTTTTTTTTTTGGCTCATGACCCACCTAAGGTTTGCGACCCAAGGTTTTAAAAACCCTGATTTATGTCATGTGACAGCATCACGATGCATAACGTCAGTACAGAAATAAGTTCGGAGCTTAAAGATCTTAAATGATTTAACAGCAGCACATTTATACGATCAGATCCGTTCATCTCCTCCAGATTTTACACATCGTGGTACAAAAAACAGAGCAGAAATTAGCGAGCATTAGTTCTGGAGACTGAAACTCCTTGTTGATGAATAACCAGGCAGATTGAAGCTGACAGGAAGGCTCGGTGACTACAAAAGCATCTCAGAATGCAGAGCGAATCTCGAGGTTGATGGGTCAGAACATCACGTCTGGTCTCCTCCGGTCAGTTTGGAACGATAATCGGAGGTCCGTCAGCATCGTGGCTTCATGTGTTGTGAGTGCCGAGATGCTTTTATAGCTTAAACCCGACTGCAGCCCCATTAAAATCCTGTGGAGTAAATTGAAAGTGGATTGTAAGCTGTCCTGTGTCAGAGCTTTCTGAGGTCATGCACTTTTAAATGACTGTGGCAGTGTTAGTTCAGTGTTTAAGGTACTGGACCCCTGAGCAAGGCCCTTAACCCTTAATAGATGGTATCACATTTGGTTTGGTTTACAGTTGTATATTGCTTTGGAAAAAAAGTAACTTTATACTGCATGCATGGGCAGAAATCCCCACAGATAATGATTTGAGCACAAATTCCCACAGATAATGATTTGGGCACAAATTCCCACAGATAATGATTTGAGCACAAATTCCCACAGATAATGTTATGAGCACAAATTCCCTTTCTTCAACATGATACATAAATTAATGGGCACAAATCCCCACACATAATGATTTGGGCACAAATCTGTTTCTTCAACAAGATACATAAACCATGAGGGCACCACAGATGATTGGGACTTTTAAAAAGAGACTCAAAACCTTTCTTTTTAGCAGAACCTATGAATAATTTTTAATTTATGTAGTGATTGTAACTATTTTATGTATTTATTTATTTATTTATTTATTTATTTATTTATTTATTTATTTATTTATTTATTTATTTATTTATTTATTTATTTATTTATTATTTGTAGTGATGTATTTTATCTTATGGCACTTTGAGATTTGTACACAAATGTAAAGTGTGTTACAAATTGAATGTATTATTATTATTATTATTTAAAATTAATGGCCACAAATTCCTACAGATAATGTTTTGGGCACAAATTCCCACAGATAATGTTTTGGGTACAAATTCCCACAGGTAATGTTTTAGGTACAAATTCCTACAGGTAATGTTTTGGGCACAAATTCCCACAGATAATGTTTTGGGTACAAATTCCCACAGGTAATGTTTTAGGTACAAATTCCTACAGGTAATGTTTTGGGTACAAATTCCCACAGGTAATGTTTTGGGTACAAATTCCCACAGGTAATGTTTTAGGTACAAATTCCTACAGGTAATGTTTTGGGTACAAATTCCTACAGATAATGTTTTGGGTACAAATTCCGACAGGTAATGTTTTGGGTACAAATTCCCACAGGTAATGTTTTAGGTACAAATTCCTACAGATAATGTTTTGGGTACAAATTCCCACAGATAATGTTTTGGTTACAAATTCCTACAGATAATGTTTTGGGTATAAATTCCCACAGATAATGTTTTGGTTACAAATTCCTACAGATAATGTTTTGGGCACAAATTCCCACAGATAATGTTTTAGGTACAAATTCCCACAGGTATTGTTTTGGGTACAAATTTCCACAGGTAATGTTTTGGGTACAAATTCCCACAGATAATGTTTTGGGCACAAATCCCCACAGATAATGTTTTGGGTACAAATTCCCACAGATAATGTTTTGGGCACAAGTTCCCACAGATAATGTTTTGGGCACAAGTTCCCACAGATAATGTTTTGGGTACAAATTCCCACAGATAATGTTTTGGGCACAAGTTCCCACAGATAATGTTTTGGGTACAAATTCCCACAGATAATGTTTTGGGCACAAATCCCCACAGATAATGTTTTGGTTACAAATTCCTACAGATAATGTTTTGGGTATAAATTCCCACAGATAATGTTTTGGGCACAAATCCCCACAGATAATGTTTTGGGTACAAATTCCCACAGATAATGTTTTGGGCACAAATCCCCACAGATAATGTTTTGGTTACAAATTCCTACAGATAATGTTTTGGGTATAAATTCCCACAGATAATGTTTTGGGCACAAATCCTCACAGATAATGTTTTGGGTACAAATCCCCACAGATAATGTTTTGGGCACAAATTCCCACAGGTAATGTTTTGGGTACAAATCCCCACAGATAATGTTTTGGGTACAAATTCCCACAGATAATGTTTTGGGTACAAATTCCCACAGATAATGTTTTGGGCACAAATCCCCACAGATAATGTTTTGGGCACAAATCCCCACAGATAATGTTTTGGGTACAAATTCCCACAGATAATGTTTTGGGCACAAGTTCCCACAGATAATGTTTTGGGCACAAGTTCCCACAGATAATGTTTTGGGTACAAATTCCCACAGATAATGTTTTGGGCACAAGTTCCCACAGATAATGTTTTGGGTACAAATTCCCACAGATAATGTTTTGGGTACAAATTCCCACAGATAATGTTTTGGGCACAAATCCCCACAGATAATGTTTTGGTTACAAATTCCTACAGATAATGTTTTGGGTATAAATTCCCACAGATAATGTTTTGGGCACAAATCCCCACAGATAATGTTTTGGGTACAAATTCCCACAGATAATGTTTTGGGCACAAATCCCCACAGATAATGTTTTGGTTACAAATTCCTACAGATAATGTTTTGGGTATAAATTCCCACAGATAATGTTTTGGGCACAAATCCTCACAGATAATGTTTTGGGTACAAATCCCCACAGATAATGTTTTGGGCACAAATTCCTACAGATAATGTTTTGGGTATAAATTCCCACAGATAATGTTTTGGGCACAAATCCCCACAGGTAATGTTTTGGGTACAAATCCCCACAGATAATGTTTTGGGTACAAATTCCCACAGATAATGTTTTGGGTACAAATTCCCACAGATAATGTTTTGGGCACAAATTCCCACAGATAATGTTTTGGGCACAAGTTCCCACAGATAATGTTTTGGGTACAAATTCCCACAGATAATGTTTTGGGTACAAATTCCCACAGGTAATGTTTTGGGTACAAATCCCCACAGATAATGTTTTGGGTACAAATTCCCACAGATAATGTTTTGGGTACAAATTCCCACAGATAATGTTTTGGGTACAAATTCCCACAGATAATGTTTTGGGCACAAATCCCCACAGATAATGTTTTGGGTACAAATTCCCACAGATAATGTTTTGGGCACAAGTTCCCACAGATAATGTTTTGGGTACAAATTCCCACAGATAATGTTTTGGGTACAAATTCCCACAGGTAATGTTTTGGGTACAAATCCCCACAGATAATGTTTTGGGTACAAATTCCCACAGATAATGTTTTGGGTACAAATTCCCACAGATAATGTTTTGGGTACAAATTCCCACAGATAATGTTTTGGGCACAAATCCCCACAGATAATGTTTTGGGTACAAATTCCCACAGATAATGTTTTGGGTACAAATTCCCACAGATAATGTTTTGGGCACAAGTTCCCACAGATAATGTTTTGGGTACAAATTCCCACAGATAATGTTTTGGGTACAAATTCCCACAGATAATGTTTTGGGTACAAATTCCCACAGATAATGTTTTGGGCACAAGTTCCCACAGATAATGTTTTGGGTACAAATTCCCACAGATAATGTTTTGGGTACAAATTCCCACAGGTATTGTTTTGGGTACAAATTTCCACAGGTAATGTTTTGGGTACAAATTCCCACAGGTAATGTTTTGGGTACAAATTCCCACAGATAATGTTTTGGGTACAAATTCCCACAGATAATGTTTTGGGCACAAATTCCCACAGATAATGTTTTGGGTACAAATTCCCACAGATAATGTTTTGGGTACAAATTCCCACAGATAATGTTTTGGGCACAAATCCCCACAGATAATGTTTTGGGCACAAATCCCCACAGATAATGTTTTGGGTACAAATTCCCACAGATAATGTTTTGGGCACAAGTTCCCACAGATAATGTTTTGGGCACAAGTTCCCACAGATAATGTTTTGGGTACAAATTCCCACAGATAATGTTTTGGGCACAAGTTCCCACAGATAATGTTTTGGGTACAAATTCCCACAGATAATGTTTTGGGCACAAATCCCCACAGATAATGTTTTGGTTACAAATTCCTACAGATAATGTTTTGGGTATAAATTCCCACAGATAATGTTTTGGGCACAAATCCCCACAGATAATGTTTTGGGTACAAATTCCCACAGATAATGTTTTGGGCACAAATCCCCACAGATAATGTTTTGGTTACAAATTCCTACAGATAATGTTTTGGGTATAAATTCCCACAGATAATGTTTTGGGCACAAATCCTCACAGATAATGTTTTGGGTACAAATCCCCAGATAATGTTTTGGGCACAAGTTCCCACAGATAATGTTTTGGGTACAAATTCCCACAGATAATGTTTTGGGTACAAATTCCCACAGATAATGTTTTGGGCACAAATCCCCACAGATAATGTTTTGGTTACAAATTCCTACAGATAATGTTTTGGGTATAAATTCCCACAGATAATGTTTTGGGCACAAATCCCCACAGATAATGTTTTGGGTACAAATTCCCACAGATAATGTTTTGGGCACAAATCCCCACAGATAATGTTTTGGTTACAAATTCCTACAGATAATGTTTTGGGTATGAATTCCCACAGATAATGTTTTGGGCACAAATCCTCACAGATAATGTTTTGGGTACAAATCCCCACAGATAATGTTTTGGGCACAAATCCCCACAGATAATGTTTTGGGTATAAATTCCCACAGATAATGTTTTGGGCACAAATCCCCACAGATAATGTTTTGGTTACAAATTCCTACAGATAATGTTTTGGGTATGAATTCCCACAGATAATGTTTTGGGCACAAATCCTCACAGATAATGTTTTGGGTACAAATCCCCACAGATAATGTTTTGGGCACAAATTCCTACAGATAATGTTTTGGGTATAAATTCCCACAGATAATGTTTTGGGCACAAATCCCCACAGGTAATGTTTTGGGTACAAATCCCCACAGATAATGTTTTGGGTACAAATTCCCACAGATAATGTTTTGGGTACAAATTCCCACAGATAATGTTTTGGGCACAAATTCCCACAGATAATGTTTTGGGCACAAGTTCCCACAGATAATGTTTTGGGTACAAATTCCCACAGATAATGTTTTGGGTACAAATTCCCACAGGTAATGTTTTGGGTACAAATCCCCACAGATAATGTTTTGGGTACAAATTCCCACAGATAATGTTTTGGGTACAAATTCCCACAGATAATGTTTTGGGTACAAATTCCCACAGATAATGTTTTGGGCACAAATCCCCACAGATAATGTTTTGGGTACAAATTCCCACAGATAATGTTTTGGGTACAAATTCCCACAGGTAATGTTTTGGGTACAAATCCCCACAGATAATGTTTTGGGTACAAATTCCCACAGATAATGTTTTGGGTACAAATTCCCACAGATAATGTTTTGGGTACAAATTCCCACAGATAATGTTTTGGGCACAAATCCCCACAGATAATGTTTTGGGTACAAATTCCCACAGATAATGTTTTGGGTACAAATTCCCACAGATAATGTTTTGGGCACAAGTTCCCACAGATAATGTTTTGGGTACAAATTCCCACAGGTAATGTTTTGGGTACAAATCCCCACAGATAATGTTTTGGGTACAAATTCCCACAGATAATGTTTTGGGTACAAATTCCCACAGATAATGTTTTGGGTACAAATTCCCACAGATAATGTTTTGGGCACAAATCCCCACAGATAATGTTTTGGGTACAAATTCCCACAGATAATGTTTTGGGTACAAATTCCCACAGATAATGTTTTGGGTACAAATTCCCACTGATAATGTTTTGGGCACAAGTTCCCACAGATAATGTTTTGGGTACAAATTCCCACAGATAATGTTTTGGGTACAAATCCCCACAGATAATGTTTTGGGTACAAATTCCCACAGATAATGTTTTGGGTACAAATCCCCACAGATAATGTTTTGGGTACAAATCCCCACAGATAATGTTTTGGGTACAAATTCCCACAGATAATGTTTTGGGTACAAATCCCCACAGATAATGTTTTGGGTACAGATTCCCACAGATAATGTTTTGGGCACAAATCCCCTTTCCTCAACATGATACATAAATGGATGGGCACAAATTCCCACAGACAGTGTTTTGGAATTGACAAGTTTATGGTCAGGTCTACATATACAAGTGTTTATACTATACACTTGGTATGAAGAAGGTATTGGGTTCGATTCCTTCAACGTCCTTCCTGTGTAGAGTTTGCATGTTCTCCTTGTCATGCAGTCATGCAGTCAGGCCAGTTGGAGCTACTAAAATGCCCTAAGCGTGCCCTGTAATGGACTGGCGACCTGTCCGGTGGAGTTTCCTGCCTTTGGTTCAGTGAATCGAACCCACAGGGACCCTGACCAGGATAAATTGTTGTTAAAACAAAGGATGTATATATAATGTATGTGTATATTCAAGCTTATAAAGTGCCCAGTATATTTGTTGATTTACTTTAACCATTAATCAGTCGATACTGATCGTGATTTCACTTCATGATGCTTCTGGACAAATGTGCATGTTAAATTTTGTAGGTACCCCCGGTGTCCATATTTTAAGAAAACCCAATCATGCTGTACCTCCCGGGGAGTAAAGGATCATCCATTCTTCCCTGACATGATGATTTTAAGGCGAGGAAACAGCAAACTAAGCAGCCATCATTCGTAACGACCGAACGACGAGAGCGAGAGAGAGAGAGAACAGAGTTCTGGATTTTGGTTCGCTGCCCGTCCGATGCAACAAGGGAAAGACGCTTAGTCATCATGTTCCCCCCTACAGCACCTAATAGGAGCGCAGGGAGGACGGTTTAGGAACGCCGCACCCCTGGATCACCGCCAGCCTCCAGTCATTTGATCACAAGGTGTTCTATTAGATCCCCCCCCCCCCCCCCCCCCCCCCGTGGTCCCCTCCTGATTCTCTAATCATGATGTAGTAGAGCCGGCCAGAGTCCCCGAAGGGTCCGAGACACCCGGCCAAGGTGTGTCATAAGTCATAATGCTGATAAATTGGAGCAGAGGAAAATAATTAAAATTGCTCTCAGCAGGTGGCCGGGTCATTTTCACGCTCGCTCCGACACGCACTTTGCAGCGGTGGCGGTTTGTCTGGGATAAATAAATAAATAAATAAATAAATAAATAAATAAATAAATAAATAACTAAATACAGGTGAATAATGATAATGGACTGAAGCTGCACACGAGCACATACAGCTACAATTTCTAATTCTGTTTAATTCAGTTTCTCCTTTTTTCTTACAATCTGGTCATATTCAGTCACCCTGGTTGTATCTCCGTGGTAGAGTCGTACCTAACACATGCTCCTGTGATACGCGTGCAGTTGCCAACCGCTTCTTTTCACCTGCACACAGGGATCAGTATCGCATACTGACCACAGACACCAGGGGCCGCTATTGCAGCAGCGATTAGCCAATCGTGTGTGTTTGTAAGAGTCGAGATGTGAACTTGCAAGCTTAAGATCTTGTACTGGTGAGCATTTATTAATTTATTTGTTTGTTTGTTTATTTATTTATTTACTTTTTTATATAAAGTAGGAACCCAAACATTGATATAAAGCTGGAATTCTAATGTGAACCCAGTGTGTCTCTCTGACTGCGCTATGGCCGTCTGTGAGACTTTGTTGGGGTCACTACATGGCCAAAATTATTTGGACACCTGACTATACATTTACATTTTCAGCATTTAGCAGACGCTTTTATTCAAAGCGACTTACACGGTGAGCAATTGAGGGTTAAGGGCCTTGCTCAGGGACCCAACAGTGGCAACTTTGTGGTGGTGGGGCTTGAACCGGCAACCTTCTGTTTACCAGTCCAGTATCTTAACCACTAAGCTATCACTACCCTACGCGTTTGTTGGACATCCCAGTTCAAAAACAAATAGGGTTAAATACAGACATGGGGTCCGAGTCCGAGTCGCATGTAAGTCGCACACACAGCGACTTCAGACTCGACTCGTGACTCAGGTATATATATATATATTTATATATATATATATATATATACACATACACGTATACCTGCAACGCACGCAATGTGTAAATGTTTCAGCCAGCTTCCGGTGTAGTGATGAAGCGTCGCTCCCTACTCCCTACACAGTTTGAAGTTCACTTCATTTGAATACCCTACGTAGTGCACTTCACAGGAACAGCTGGTGTGAATGGAACGCTCCTACAGAATCGGCGCTAATGGTTGAAAGAACCGCTTTCTGAACCAATCAGAGCTTCTGATTGTAATTGTTAGTAAGAAATGCTGTTATTTGCATTTATTCAGTTTGCATCACACAGATGACGTGGTAATGAAACGCTCGATCGGCTTTCTAACGACTTCCTGTTTTACTTCACAACCGGGAAAAGTTTGGAGGTTTTTAATTATAAGCACATTTACAAAATAACGGATTCTATTCCTAATGGGACGCACGCTTATAAATGTAATAGCATCTGGAAGAACAGAAGCTAAGGTAAGCAGCGGTTATGATTGTTTTTTCTGTGTTTGGGATTTTGGCCGCTGTGCCGTGATTTATCGAGAACTTTTGTTTAGTAATGAAAACAAAACGTATCAGTTGAAGCTTTTAACTGGAACCTTCTTGTTACAGAAATTACATTCATTTACAAAATGAGGAGGAAAGTTAAGGTACAAAGTAAAACGGCTAAATACACTCGCTAATCTGTTGTTGTTTTTTTATCTGAACTTACAGATTATTTCTTTATTTCTACGCTACATTTCCAATATATGTTTTGTGTTTATTATATTGACTCATGACTTGACTCGGACTCTAGCCTAAAGACTCGTGACTTGACTCGGACTTGTGAACATCTCTGACTGACCTCTATGTGATCTTGTCAGCTAGAACAACATTTCTCACCAGACTTTAAAGCATGTCTGTGGGAATTTGTGCCCCAATATTGGTCGGGAAAGGCCAGGCCTCAGAGCTTGCTTAGTGCACAGGGGGCGCAGACATGCTAAAAAACGACAGTCCCTTCCCTAAACTGTTGCTGCGAAGTTAGAAGCGTGTTATTTTCATTATATTGTTGATTTATTACAACTGTTAGGAGCAGTTGTGGCTGAAACACTTCTACATTTTGTCCAAAGCAATTAAGGGTTAAGGGCCTTGCTCAAGGGCCCAACCGTGGCAACCTGGTGGTGGTGGTGCTTGAACCGGCAACCTTCTGATTACTAGCCCAGTACCTTAACCACTGAGCTACCACGGTCACGTCTGTTCCCATCTCAGTACTTAAACGCTCCTCTCGGTCGGGAAATAAACTGAACGTTCAGCCGAACCCTGAATTGAAGCGTCACGGTTTAAGAGTCTCAATTTTGGAGTAAACGAGGAGGTAAAAGAGATGTGAAAGACAATAACTCACTCTTACTCATTCTGACTGCTGTTACACCACAGAACTGTTTCCTCCAGACGCCGGAACACTTCCCTGTGTCCTGTAGAACCGGGTGAGATGTCAGCGTGGTCACCTCCAGTAATATCATGCTCGTCAAAACACGTCGCTCCCCAGTCGATAGCACTCTGGAGCAATTTTATACCATTAAACGCTGCCAGCATTATGCTGCAGCGGGAAAATCGTTGAGACTCGGGGTCAATATTTCTTCATTCATTCAGTCATTGTCTGTTTTAGCATCGCTTTATACGATTCAGGGTCACAGTGGGTCTGATTTACTGGGTGAAAGGCAGGAAACACACAAGACAGGTTGCCAGTACAATTCAGGGCGCGAAAACACACACACACGTAAAGGGGACTTGACTATCTCTAATTAACCTGACTGCATGTTTTTGGACTATGGGAGGAAACTGGAGCACCTGTAGGAAACCCAAACTCCACACAGAAAGAGCTCAGACCGCTCCACCTGGGTATCGAACCCAGGACCTTCTTGCTGTGAGGCGACAGTGCTACCCACTGAGCCACCGTGCCGCCCCTGGTTAAATACTGAAAGTAAAAATGAAAGTCAGTCAGTCAGTTGGTCGGTCAGTCTTCCTGACTCTAACCCTAACCCTTCTATTTCTATCTGGGCTTGGGACCAGCACTGAAAAGTGCACCTACCAACAAATAGGCTGTTTCAGCCAACCCATCCTCGGAGCCAATCGTGTCTGTGCAGATGTCTGACTGGCCGATAGCACAGCTGAGATTTGAACCCTGGATCCCCAGATCTCAGCAGTACTGGGCTAGTGTAATTTTCTGGGGTTGATTGGTCAGTCAGTAAAGTACAGTAAGTTAGTTAATGCATATTTCAAATATTATTATTATTATTATTATTATTATTATTATTATTATTGTTGTTGTTGTTGTTGTTGTTGTTGTTGTTGTTGTTGTTATTATTATTATTAATTAGTAGTATTTATGTATTTATTTATGTTTTAATGTTTGCATTATCTACAGATTGTCTGATAATAATAACAATAATACTTTTGATAAATAATAATAATAATAATAATAATAATAATAAATTATGATAATAATAACAATAATACTTTTGATAAATAATAATAATAATAATAATAATAATAATAATAATAATAATAATAATAATAAAATAATAATAATTAATAATAATAATAATAATATTGTATATTACTTTTTGTATGCAACATATTACTTTTTTGAAGGGAGGTGATGAACATGTTTTATTTTTTTATTTTTTTATTTATTATTATCATTATTATTATCATTATTATTATTATTATTATTTATTTATTTATGTATTTATTTATTTATTTTTTAAGTAAGATGCACTGCTGTAATCTAGTCAAACTCAGTAGTTAAAGTGTCAGACTATTAATCAGAAGGTTGCAGGTTCAAGCCCCACCACCACTGCCAAGTTGCTACTGTTGGGCCCCTGAACAAGGCCCTTAACCCTTAATTGCTCAGATTGTAGTTAGTCATAATTGATCCAAAGCGACTTACAGTGAGTATACTGTCCAAGCAGTTGAGGGTTAAGGGCCTTGCTCAAGGGCCCAACAGTGACAACCTGGCAGTGGTGGGGTTTGAACCAGCAACCTTCTGTTTACTAGTCCAATACCTTAACCGCTAGGCTGTAAATGTAAAAGGGGTGCATTCGTCAGGGTCCCGGCCCCTGACACAAGTGTTCTGTGCTCCTGTTTGAGGTCTGAATGATTTGGGGCTTGTTTTATGTCCAGCAGTCCCCACTGTGGTCAGACACTACTGTCCTCCTCACGGTGTGTATACAGTGCTGGTGAAGTGCATCAGTACGTCGTGGTTCGTGTCTCTGTGGGACCCACGTGCCCGCTCTCAGTATGTACCGACTCCTGTCAGGAATAAATTCCACCTGTGTAAAAATCCTCTCATAAATGTTAGATTTGTTGGATTAATAATAAAGCTGGCGTACTCAGCAGTTCTGTCGGGGAGCAGCGTGGATCTCAGGTTTTATTATACGCTATAAAGTCAAACGTATCTCCAGCGTCCTGAACAGAACCCTGACCTCAGTCCCACCAAACAGCTCTGGGATGAACCGGAACATCAAATGAGGCCCAGCCATACAAACGCTGTCATCTTTTGACTGAATGGGCACAAATTCCCACATTTATCCTTCAAAGTCTTGTGGAAAGCTTTTGTGTTTGAAATGGGACGCCTAACAAGCTCATTGTCAGGCGCCCAAATATTTTTGACAATATAGTGTATCTTGTTGGACCATCCTTGTGGAAAGTCTTTTAAAAAGAGTGAAGGTTGTCATAGTGTGTCTGTGGGAATTTATCCATTTAGTCAGAGCACTTGTGAGATCAGGCACTGACGTCGGACAAGAATGCATGGCTTGCAGTTAAAGTTTCAATATTTATTCATTTATTCATTTATTCATTTATTCATTTATTCATTCATTCATTCATTCATTCATTCATTCATTTATGTTTTATGTTTTATTTATGTTTTAATAATTAAATATTATTTATTATTCTCACTTATTATTAAATATTATTAAGTATAATATTATACTATTTTTTTTCTTCTTGTTTTTCTTCTTATTTTTACTTTATTTACTGATTTATTGATTAATTAATTAATTTATTTATTTATTTATTATGTTTTAATAATTAAAATTATAAAAAAAAAAAATGATATAATAAAAAATATTTATTATTCTTAATTAATATAAAAAATATACAAAATTGTATTTATTCATTAATTTATGTTTTAATAATTAAATATAATTTATTATTCTCACTTATTAATAAATATTATACTAAATATTGTTTAATTTGTATTATTTATTTAATTATTAATTTACTTACTTATTTATTTATTTATTATGTTTAAATAATAAAATATATCATTTTAATAAAAATATTTAATGAAGAAATATTTATTATTCTTAATTATTATCAAATATTATACTAAATATTATTTATAATGTATTATTTATTTATTTAATCTTCTTTTTCTTGTTGTTGTTCTTCTTAATTTTACTTTATTTATTTATTTTTTATTTTTTTTATTTATGTTTTAATAATAAAATAATTATTAATATTATTTTAATAATAATAAATATTTTAATGAAGAAATAAATATTATTTATTATTCCTAATTATCATTAAATATTATACTAAATATTATTTTATTTATTTATTCATTTATTTATTTATATTTTGGCTGCTGCCGTATTTAGTTTTCACCACAGCTCCTATATTAACCGATTACGTCCATTCAGATGCCCAACCGGCTGATAGCACAGCTGAGATTCGAACCCTGGATCATCAGATCTTAGCAGTACTGGGCTAGTGTACTTTACTGTGACCCACTCGAGCGCAAAAAGACAATAGCCTAAAATCTGTTATCTTAGTAAAAGAAAAAAAAAAAACATGCCAGAGGTCAAATAGATCAAAGACAAAATAATAAAGATGAACACGAACAAAAGGACAGAGAATAAAAGCTTGAGAAGAACAAATGAAGAAAAGGAATTATCAGAAGTACAGATTATGAATGTGAGTCTGGAAAATAAAATATGAAGCAGCTTTTCTGTAGCTCGTCGTCTGTAAAATAACCATCTGAGGAATAAAAGCGTCATTCAATTAACCTCCAGCTGTAGGTGGAACGACGTGATCCTCTTACTGCACTGCAGAACATCACGCTGGGTTAAAGCGACACAACACAGACGAGGTTCTCACAGAGTCTGTCTGAAAACCTCCTGATCTCTGTACACACACATTTCCCATCATGCTACACTCCTGAGAAGAGGGCGTGTCTAAATTCTTAGCTCCCTTAAAATGCTCCTACTGAGTGCCTTAATTCTGAGTGACCTACAGTACCGTGACAGTATACAGTCTAAGCAACTGGGGGTTAAGGGCCCAACAGTGGCAACCTGGCCATGGTGGGGTTTGAACCAGTGACCTTCTACTTACTAGTCCTGTATCTTGACCACTAGGGTACAACTGCCCTCTTTTGAGAAGCTTCTCACAAGACTTTGAATGCCTGTATGTCTGTGGGAATTTGTGCCCATTCAGTCAAAAGATGACAGCATTTGTACGGCTGAGAACGCCTTGGTTGATGTTTCAGTTAATTAATAAAAGCCCCACAAACCCCCACAATGCCATGTTTAGCTTTTTCTCATAGGTCAGTGAGAAATAAGTACAAGTGGAAGTTTTTCTGGACCGAGGAGGAGTTAAATCCTGTGGACGGAGGCCAGAAGGTCCTGCTGTGAGAGAGCATTACAGCCTCGATATCCTGCTGAACATCATTCATACCAACGTACAGCCAGAAACCTACAGCAGAAAATCACCAGACGACATCGATCTGCCAGGCAGAAGCTGGTACGTACCGGAGCAAAACCTCAAGCAGGAAGGTACGGAGGAATAATAATAATAATAATAAATGATAATCTGTATTATCATGTGTTTAATTACACTATATGGACAAAAATACTAGGACACCACTTCTAATTCCCACAGACATACTTCAAAGCTATTTACCTATCTATAATAATACTATCTGTCTGTTTGTCTGTCTATCTATCTACCTATTATTATCTGTATGTCTGTCTGTAATAATATATATCTGTCTGTCTATAATAATATATGTCTGTCTGTCTGTCTGTCTGTCTGTCTGTCTGTCTGTCTGTCTATCTGGCTGTAATAATATCTGTCTGTCTATCTATTTATCAAAAATATATACCTATCTGTCTGTCTGTCTGTCTATCTGTCTGTCTGTCTGTCTAAAATAATATCCATTTGTCTGTCTGCATATCTATAACAATATACGTCTATCTATCTATCTATCTATCTATCTATCTATCTATCTATCTATCTATCTATCTATCTATCTATCTATCTATCTATCTATCATCTATCTATCATGATATTTATATGTCTGTCTGTCTGTCTGTCTGTCTATCTATTTGTCCGTCTGTCTTTATATCTATCTATCTATAATAATATTTATCTGTCTGTATGTCTGTCTATCTGTAATGATGTCTATCTATCTATCTATCTATCTATCTATCTATCTATCTATCTATCTATCTATCTATCTATCTATCTATCTATCTATCTATCTATCTATAATAATATTTACATGTCTGTCTGTCAATCTGTAATGCTATCTGTCTGTCTATCTGTCTGTCTGTCTGTCTGTCTGTCTGTCTGTCTAGCTATCTATCTATGTATCTATCTGTAATGCTGTCTGTCTATCTGTCTATCTATCTATAATATTATGTCTGTCTGTCTGTCCTACCTACCATCTATCTATCTATCTACAATATATTAATCTATAATACTGAAATCCATCCATCCATCCATCTATCTATCTAATCTAATGGATGTCTGATAAGCTCATGGTCAGGCGTCCTAATACTTTTGGCCATGTAGTGTAGGTACAGTAATAAAGATACTTATTTTTATATCTCCCACTGTTTATTTATGTAATTTAATAACCCCTCTCCCTCTCTGAACGTCCTTCAGCACTAATCTTGTGTTACAGAACCCTGAACTGCACCCCTCTCAGCCCGCCGGGTTCGTTAGGCCTCCAGATTGCATTAGGGGATTTTTCTTAATGAGCACATCAGCTGAGAATGATGATTTTGGGGGCTCAGCTCAGGTCATCTTGAAGGCTGCTGCCTGTATTCGATTCATCATGTCAAAGAGCTGCACAACACGCTGCATACAAAACAAGAGAGAGCTGCAGGATCATGAGTCAGCCGCCGCCACCGCCGAGCTGATAAATTCAGCTAACTAGATGAAGACGAAGACGTGATGAGTGTCGAGTGCTGAGTGTCGCTTTAGGATTTACACTACGTTCAACTGCAGATTTCAATTAATCTGTTTAATAAAATCATGATTTTATTAGTATTATTGTTAAAGCTCCGTCACATTCACACTCTTCCACAGGAACTCACCTGTACCTTAGCAGGTAGGGGTTGAGCAGGACACATTAACAGTTTAATGTTATTTATTATCAGGTCACGACTCAAGACCACGGTGGCCCCGCCGAGTCACATCACAACAACATTCATAAAGCAAACAAAAACTAAGAACAGCAGCATTAAGAAGGAAAGCAAATACACTACCAACAATGAAACAACTTAAAAACTCTGCATTTCAAAAAAAGTATCAAACTAAAATGATAAAAAAGTTGCATTAAATAATAATAATAAAAAAAAAAAATCTAAATAGCTGCATTAAACAAAATGATTTTTAGAAAAAAATGCTGCCTAAAAAAACATTTTTAAAAAGTTGCATAAAAAAATGCTGCATCAACTAAAATATTTTTTAGAAAAAAAATGCTGCCTAAAAAAACATTTTTAAAAAGTTGCATTAAAAAATGCTGCATCAACTAAAATATTTTTTAGAAAAAAAATGCTGCATAAAAAAACATTTTTTTAAAAGCTGCATAAAAAATGCTGCATAATAAAAAACATTTTTAAAAAGGTGCATAAAAAATGCTGCATTAACTGAAATATTTTTTAGAATAAAAATGCTGCATAAAGAAATAAACAGTTTTTTAAAAGCTGCATTTCAAAAATGCTGCATTATCCTAAATGATTTAAAATAATAATAATAATAAATAAACATTTGAAAAAAAGCTGCATAAAAAAATGCTGCATTAACTAAAATGATTTTAGTAAGAGCTGCATTTAAAAATAATAATAATACAAAAAATTTAAAAAGCTGCATTAAAAACTACATTTTAAAAACGCTGCATTACAAAAAATACATACATAAAAGAAGAAAACAAAATTCTGCATTTCAAAAACACCGCATTAACTAAAACGATTAAATTAAAAGCACTACATTCGAGGGTCACACTCCCGGCCACTGGGGGCAATAGGGGAATTTTAGCTATTTACTTTACAACAAAAATGCAAAATGACCTACACTATAAAATTACCTTCATTTCTAAATACGTCTCTTCTAAATTGAGATGTTAGACCATCATCAGAGTTCGTCATC
>NC_085995.1:39531318-39593818 GCF_030014385.1 Trichomycterus rosablanca
TAAATAAATACATATTAAAACTAAGCAGAGTAAAATAAATAAATAAAATAAAAAAATAGAAATAAAAGTCACGTAACGACCAACTGAAACTAAGCAGAAACAAAAAATAATAACAATAAATAAATAAATAAATAAATAAATAAGACTTTTTTTTCCCTTTGCAGGCTGACGGTGCTCTGAAAAAGAAGATGCGCCCGTCAGTCAGAAGATTGTGAGGCGTACCTGAGCGCCGCAGGTATCCGAGGGATTTTAAATAATTCAACCTTCCAAATGAGATTTTCCTGATGGTAATGAATGTATTAATGAGCCCTATTGACACACTCCCGTACACACATGAGCCCGAGTGAAATAGGTCACCATGAACTCGGAGTGGGGACAGAAGAGAAGGACGAACTCCATCAAACTCGTTAACTAATTGCCGTCGTCGTTTAGGGCCGAGATCCGGCGACCCGCTGCTTTTCCTTTGTGATCAGAATCATATCAGTAAGAGTAAGAAACCCGGAGGGGCGAAGAGAGCGTCAGACGGGGCGAACTGAAATTATGGGGCACATAATCAAGAGATGTTTAAATGTATACAGTCACGGAGTTCTGATTACATTATTTATTTATTCAGTCACTCATTTTCATTAACCTGTTCATCTTGGTCAGGCTCACAGCAGGTTTGGTGCCACCCGAAAACACTGGGCACGAGGCGGAATCACAACTTGTACCAGATCGCTATCAGACGTCACACACACACACACACACACACACACACACATTCACTATCTAACACACAGGGGCGATATAGAGCAGTCAATCTACCTTTTGCAGGTTTTTATTGCAGGTGGACCACATACATGTGCTGACCTCACAGCCAGTAATAAATAATTTAGCTTTTTAATTGACTAAAACTGATGAAAGTTGCATAATAAATATATTTTGTACAGTATGTATTTATATCATAGAAAATCACTGATATGAAGCTGTTTAATCGAACTTATTAATAATAATAATAATAATAATAATAATAATAATAATAATAATAATAATAATAATAATAATAATCAGACCTCTTTCTCAGACCTAAGAGGTAGAGCACAGGTAGAAAGAGGCAAGAGCGTTTAAAGCTTTATATGTAAGCAGAAGAATTTTATATTGAATTCGGCAGATAACTGGTAGCCAGTGCAGTGAGCGTAGGACAGGTGTGATGTGAACGCTGCGCTTGGTTAGCGTGAGAACTCTGGCTGCTGAGTTTTGGATGTACTGATGTGGCAGGGGGAGCATAAAAGAGAGAATTACAGTCATCAAGACGTGAGAAGATAAAGGTACTGACCAGCATTTGAGCATCAGTGTCATTTACATTTACATTTTACAATTTACATTTTCTGCATTTAGCAGACGCTCTTATCCAGAGCGACTGACAGAAGTGCTTCCATAGTAAACATTACCTTACTCTAGTTTAAGTAAACAACAGTCCAAGAACACAAATCTGCTAAAACCTGTTTTTTTATTTTAAGAAATGAATAGGGGGGTTAGTTAGTAAGTAAGTACATGTGAGCTTAGTAAAGAGGTGATGAAGGTTTTTAATCGTCTTTTAAAGACAGCGAGGGACTCAGATGTTTGGACAGACAGAGGAAGTTCGTTCCACCATTTGGGTGCCAGTACAGAGAAGATCCTTGATGCTCGTCTTCCTCGAGTCCTGGGTGGAGGATCAAGTCGAGCGAGACTGGTGGCTCGGAGGTTGCGCGGTACAGAGCGGGGTTTGATTAGACCTTGAAGGTAGCTTGGGGCTGGTCCATTTTTGGCTTTGTAGGTGAGCATCAGTGTTTAAAACTGAATGCGTGCAGCTACAGGAAGCCAGTGAAGAGAACGCAGCAGTGGGGTGATGGTGTGGCAGCAGTGGGGTGATGGTGTGGCAGCAGTGGGGTGATGGTGTGGCAGCAGTGGGGTGATGTGGCAGTGTTCTGGTTAGGCTGTTTAAAAACCAGACGGGCAGCTGCATTTTGAATGAGCTGCAAGGGTTTAATAGTGGACCTGGGAGCTCCTGCCAGGAGGGAGTTGCAGTCGTCCAACTGTGAGATTACAAGTGACTGGACCAGAATCTGAGTAGCTTCCATGGAGAGAAATGGCCGAATCTTCCTGATGTTGTAGAGGAGGAACCGGCTCGATCTCGTCATGTTGGCTACATGAGGAGAGAAGGTCAGCTAGTTATCCAGGACAACACCAAGGTTTCTTACATTATCAGATGGTCCGATCTGGGAGTCATCAAGAGAGATGACTAGGTCCTGGGTTGGCGATTGATCTCCAGGAACGAGTCTTGCTGGGATTGAGTTTTAGATGATGAGCCGACATCCATTGTGAGATATCTCGCAGACATGCTGAGACGCGAGCTGAGTTACTCCAAGGTTGGAGAGAGTAGACAAGAGAATGCTGTGGTTTACCATGTCGAAGGCTGCAGAGAGGTCAAGAAGAATGAGGACCGATGACAGTTTGGCTGCTTTGGCTGCATGAAGCTTCTCAGTAACCGCCACAGGAGATGTTTCTGTAGAATGCGCTGCCTTGAAGCCAGACTGGTACAGATCGTGGAGGTCATTCTGAGTGAGAAAGGGAGATAGTTGGTCATAGACAGAACGTTCAAGAGAGAAGAGGGCGGAGGCGGGCATTAATTCAGCCTTACTAAGGAGTTTAAAGTGGGGTTCAAAAGTAAGGGTGGAGTCAAACAGAACACCAAGGGGTTTAATAACTTGAGCTGAGCTAACAGGAACACCATCGACATCAATAGTGAGATTGGAATTCACTACCTGAGTTTTGGGTTCTACTAGTAAAACCTCAGTTTTGCCCGATGAATTCACCCTGCACAGTTTTGATCTCTAGAACTTCACATCTCCGTGACACAATTCCTCTTCCTTCCTGTTCCAGAATGAACTCAGATCCTCTGGTACCCACGTCCTGCGCTGTAATTCCTGACATTCCTGCCTCCATGTTGCCCGAACGTCGCCCGGCTATTCTGGGCTGAAGTCCGCCTGAATGGTGTATCTGTTTGAAGTCCTAATGCAGCTTAATAAACACGAGCGAGTGAGGGGGGACGAGGCCGGGCGCGAACGCCGCAGAAGCTAATAGCGCTGATAACGAGGCGCTGACAGTAATCTCTGGCTCTGAGTCTGCTTTTACGTTCCTCCTGCCAAATTCTGAAATAAATACTGTCCGCTAAAGCATTAAGTTTAGCATGAGAATGCTTCCTGTCCCAAAACATTCAGATGAAAGAGCTTCATACACGGCTCACCGAGCTCAATTATGATTTCCTTTCATCATGTACAGTGTATCACAAAAGTGAGTACACCCCTCACATTTCTGCAGATATTTAAGTATATCTTTTCATGGGACAACACTGACAAAATGACACTTTGACACAATGAAAAGTAGTCTGTGTGCAGCTTATATAACAGTGTAAATTTATTCTTCCCTCAAAATAACTCAATATACAGCCATTAATGTCTAAACCACCGGCAACAAAAGTGAGTACACCCCTAAGAGACTACACCCCTCAATGTCCAAATTGAGCACTGCTTGTCATTTTCCCTCCAAAATGTCATGTGATTTGGTAGTTTTACTAGGTCTCAGGTGTGCATAGGGAGCAGGTGTGTAGTACAGCTCTCACACTCTCTCATACTGGTCACTGAAAGTTCCAACATGACACCTCATGGCAAAGAACTCTCTGAGGATCTTAAAAGACGAATTGTTGCGCTACATGAAGATGGCCAAGGCTACAAGAAGATTGCCAACACCCTGAAACTGAGCTGCAGCACAGTGGCCAAGATCATCCAGCGTTTTAAAAGAGCAGGGTCCACTCAGAACAGACCTCGCGTTGGTCGTCCAAAGAAGCTGAGTGCACGTGCTCAGCGTCACATCCAACTGGTGTCTCTGAAAGATAGGCGCAGGAGTGCTGTCAGCATTGCTGCAGAGATTGAAAAGGTGGGGGGTCAGCCTGTCAGTGCTCAGACCATACGCCGCACACTACATCAAATTGGTCTGCATGGCTGTCACCCCAGAAGGAAGCCTCTTCTGAAGTCTCTACACAAGAAAGCCCGCAAACAGTTTGCTGAAGACATGTCAACAAAGGACATGGATTACTGGAACCATGTCCTATGGTCTGATGAGACCAAGATTAATTTGTTTGGTTCAGATGGTCTCAAGCATGTGTGGCGGCAATCAGGTGAGGAGTACAAAGATAAGTGTGTCATGCCTACAGTCAAGCATGGAGGTGGGAATGCCATGGTCTGGGGCTGCATGAGTGCAGCAGGTGTTGGGGAGTTACATTTCATTGAGGGACACATGAACTCCAATATGTACTGTGAAATACTGAAGCAGAGCATGATCCCCTCCCTCCGGAAACTAGGTCGCAGGGCAGTGTTCCAGCATGATAATGACCCCAAACACACCTCTAAGACGACCACTGCTTTATTGAAGAGGCTGAGGGTAAAGGTGATAGACTGGCCAAGCATGTCTCCAGACCTAAACCCAATAGAACATCTTTGGGGCATCCTCAAGCGGAAGGTGGAGGAGCACAAAGTCTCGAATATCCGCCAGCTCCGTGATGTCGTCATGGAGGAGTGGAAAAGCATTCCAGTGGCAACCTGTGAAGCTCTGGTAAACTCCATGCCCAGGAGAGTTAAGGCAGTTCTGGGAAATAATGGTGGCCACACAAAATATTGACACTTTAGGAACTTTCACTAAGGGGTGTACTCACTTTTTGTTGCCGGTGGTTTAGACATTAATGGCTGTATATTGAGTTATTTTGAGGGAAGAATAAATTTACACTGTTATATAAGCTGCACACAGACTACTTTTCATTGTGTCAAAGTGTCATTTTGTCAGTGTTGTCCCATGAAAAGATATACTTAAATATCTGCAGAAATGTGAGGGGTGTACTCACTTTTGTGATACACTGTATGTACCAGCCTTGTCACCCCCCCAATAAAAAATAATTTAAATGATGTGTAAATTACACTAAATAGCCAAAAGTTTGTGGACAACAGTCAAGAGCCTGTCAGAGAAAAATATACATACAGGAAGCATGTTTCCCTTGAATGAAAAAAACAGAACGTAATTGAAAGTGTCCACAGTCATGCAGGCTTTACATTGACGTTAAGATTTTTGGCCTGTTGATTGGAACGTCACTGGTTCAAATCACACTACTGTCAAGTGAAGGAAAGAAGATAGGAAGGAATTGAGTTCTAAAGGATGTAACTAAGGTAGTTTAAAAGAATGGGAGGAAGTTGAAGGAGGGAAGGAAGTTTGGAAGGAAGGAAATTCATAAAGAAGGAAGGAATGGAGGGAGTTCTGCAAGAAGGAAGGATGGACGGATGGACAGAAGGCAGGAAGGAAGGAAGTTTGAAAGATAGGAAGAAAGGATAGAAGTAATGAAGGATAGAAGTTTGAAGAAAGAAGGTTCAGATGTTCTGAAGGAAGTTTGGAGGGAAGGAAATTTGTAAAGAAGGAAGACAGGAAGTTTTAAAGTTTGAAAAGAAGAAAGGAAGGAAGAAAAAGAAGGAAGGGCAAAGGAGGGAAGGAAGGAAGTAGGGAAGGGATGGTGTTCTGAAGGAAGGAAGGAAGGAGGAAGAAAAGAAGAAAGAAAGAAAAGAAGGAAGTTCCAAAAGAAGGAAGTAGGGAAGGGATGGAGTTTTAAAGGAAGGAAGGAAAGAAGTTCATAAGGAAGGAAGTAAGGAAGGGAAGGAATGAAGAATGTAAGGAAGGGGGGAGGAGGGAAGGAAGTAAGTAGAGAAGGAAGTAAGGAAGGGAAGGAATGAAGAATGTAAGGAAGGGGGGATAGAAGTTTGAAAGAAGGTTCAGATGTTCGGAAGGAAGTTTGGAAGGAAATACATTTTTAAAGAAGGAAGAAAGAAAGCAAGTTTTAAAGGAAAGAAGGGAGTTTGAAAGCATTGTGGGAAGTTTGAAAGAAAGGAAGAAAGGAACAAAATGAAGAATGAGGTTTGGAAGGAAGAATAGAAGTTTTAAAGAAAGAACATTCGGATGTTTGGAAGAAAGGAAAGTTGTAAAGAAGATAAGGACGGAAGTTCGGAATGAAGACAATTCGTTCGGAAGGAAGGAAGGAAGGAAGGACGGAAGGAAGGAAATGGAGGGAGTTTGAAAGATAGGAAGAAAGAAAGGAAGGGGGAGGAAGGTAAGGAAGAACGTAAGGAAGGAGAGGGATGAAGAAAGAAAGGATAGACATGTGAAAGCAGGTTCGGATGTTCAGAAGGCAGGTTGGAAAAAAGTTTGTAAAGAAGAAAGAATAGAAAGTTTAAAAGGTAAGAGGTTTGGAAGGAAAATAGAAGTTTTAAAGAAAGAAGGTTTGGATGTTTGGAAAGAAGAAAATTTGTAAAGAAGGAAATAAGTTCAGAATTAAGAAAGTTCAGAAGTTCGAAAGGAAGGAAGGAAGGAAGGAAGTTTGTAAAGAGTGACGTTTGTAAGGAAGGAAGGAAGGAAGCTAGTTTGAAAGAATAAAAGAAAGTCCGGGAGGAAAGAAAATCAGAAGGAAGTTTGTAAGGAAGTTCGTAAGGAGGGAGGAAGGAGGGAGGAAGGACTGCATTGTATTCAGTCAATATTGTAATTCTCTTTAAATAAAAGCATTTTTTAATTGCCGTGATCACACAGACACATTAAAAGCAGGAGCGATGGCTTTTCTCTTGTGCCACAGCCTTTATTTTATCATGTCATTAAACTAAACACAGTGGAGATCCTGGATTTATAATATTTATGCTAATACGTAGAAAAAATACAGCACAAATCCCCAAAGTCTCCGCTAAAGCACATCATGTCTACATGGAACACAGCTTATTATGCCAGGAATAAAAAAATTCCTTTATCTGTCAGTCATGGACAGGAACATGAACTCCCCGAAGTCATGACTGGCGTCCCAACATCACGTCCGATAAGCCGAGAGAATGTGAGCTAATCTAATTAGTCTGACAGATTCCGACTGGGATTCCTTCATCACGCCGGGCGACACTCCTCAGCGCTCGGTAAACTATCGTTACTGTTCTCGTTCTGATGAACACGCTCGGTAAAATATCGTTACTGTTCTCGTTCTGATGAACGCGCTCAGTAAAATATCCTTACTGTTCTCGTTCTGATGAACGCGCTCGGTAAACTATCGTCACTGTTCTCGTTCTGATGAACGCGCTCGGTAAACTATCGTTACTGTTCTCGTTCTGATGAACACGCTCGGTAAAATATCGTTACTTTTCTCGTTCTGATGAACACGCTCGGTAAAATATCGTTACTGTTCTCGATCTGATGAACGCGCTCGTTAAAATATCCTTACTTTTCTCGTTCTGATGAACGCGCTCGGTAAACTATCGTTACTGTTCTCGTTCTGATGAACGCGCTCGGTAAACTATCGTTACTGTTCTCGTTCTGTTGAACGCGCTCGGTAAACTATCGTTACTGTTCTTGTTCTGATGAACGCGCTCGGTAAAATATCGTTACTGTTCTCGATCTGATGAACGCGCTCGGTAAACTATCGTTACTGTTCTCGTTCTGTTGAACGCGCTCGGTAAACTATCGTTACTGTTCTTGTTCTGATGAACGCGCTCGGTAAACTATCGTTACTGTTCTCGATCTGATGAACATGCTCGGTAAAATATCCTTACTGTTCTCGTTCTGATGAACGCGCTCGGTAAACTATCGTTACTGTTCTCGATCTGATGAACGCGCTCGGTAAACTATCGTTACTGTTCTCGTTCTGATCAACGCGCTCGGTAAACTATTGTTACTGTTCTCGTTCTGATGAACGCGCTCGGTAAACTATCGTTACTGTCCTCGTTCTGATGAACGCGCTCGGTAAACTATCGTTACTGTTCTCGTTCTGATGAACGCGCTCGGTAAACTATCGTTACTGTCCTCGCTCTGATGAACGCGCTCGGTAAACTATCGTTACTGTTCTCCTTCTGATGAACGCGCTCGGTAAACTATCGTTACTGTTCTCCTTCTGATGAACGCGCTCGGTAAACTATCAATACTGTTCTCCTTCTGATGAACGCAATTGGTAAACTATCGTTACTGTTCTCGTTCTGATGAACGCGCTCGGTAAACTATCGTTACTGTTCTTGTTCTGATGAACGCGCTCGGTAAACTATCGTTACTGTTCTCGTTCTGATGAACGCGCTCGGTAAACTGTCGTTACTGTTCTCGATCTGATGAACGCGCTCGGTAAAAAATCCTTACTGTTCTCATTCTGATGAACGCGCTCGGTAAACTATCGTCACTGTTCTCGTTCTGATGAACGCGCTCGGTAAACTATCGTTACTGTCCTCGTTTTGATAAACGCGCTCGGTAAACTATCGTTACTGTCCTCGTTCTGATGAACGCGTTTGGTAAACTATCGTTACTGTTCTCGTTCTGATCAACGCGCTCGGTAAACTATCGTCACTGTTCTCGTTCTGATGAACACGCTCGGTAAACTATCGTCACTGTTCTCCTTCTGATAAACGCGCTTGGTAAACTATCGTTACTGTTCTCGTTCTGATGAACACGCTCGGTAAACTATCGTTACTGTTCTCGTTCTGATCAACGCGCTCGGTAAACTATCGTCACTGTTCTCGTTCTGATGAACACGCTCGGTAAACTATCGTCACTGTTCTCCTTCTGATAAACGCGCTTGGTAAACTATCGTTACTGTTCTCGTTCTGATGAACGCGCTCGGTAAACTATTGTTACTGTTCTCGTTCTGATGAACACGCTCGGTAAACTATCGTTACTGTTCTCCTTCTGATGAACACGCTCGGTAAACTATCGTTACTGTTCTCGTTCTGATGAACGCGCTCGGTAAAATATCCTTACTGTTCTCGTTCTGATGAACACGCTCGGTAAACTATCGTTACTGTTCTCGTTCTGATGAACGCGCTCGCTAAACTATCGTTACTGTTCTCGTTCTGATGAACGCGCTCGGTAAACTATCGTTACTGTTCTCGTTCTGATGAACACGCTCGGTAAACTATCGTTACTGTTCTCGTTCTGATGAACGCGCTCGGTAAACTATCGTTACTGTTCTCGTTCTGATGAACGCGCTCGGTAAACTATTGTTACTGTTCTCGTTCTGATGAACACGCTCGGTAAACTATCGTCACTGTTCTCGTTCTGATGAACACGCTCGGTAAACTATCGTCACTGTTCTCCTTTTGATGAACGCGCTTGGTAAACTATCGTTACTGTTCTCGTTCTGATGAACGCGCTCGGTAAACTATCGTTACTGTCTTCGTTCTGATGAACACGCTCGGTAAACTATCGTTACTGTTCTCGTTCTGATGAACGCGCTCGGTAAACTATCGTTACTGTTCTCGTTCTCATGAACGCGTTTGGTAAACTATCGTTACTGTTCTCGTTCTGATGAACGCGCTCGGTAAACTATCGTCACTGTTCTCTTTCTGATGAACGCGCTTGGTAAACTATCGTTACTGTTCTCGTTCTGATGAACGCGCTCGGTAAACTATCGTTACTGTTCTCGTTCTGATGAACGCGCTCCGTAAACTATCGTTACTTTTCTCGTTCTGATGAACGCGCTCCGTAAACTATCGTTACTGTTCTCCTTCTGATGAACGCGCTCGGTAAACTATCGTTACTGTTCTCGTTCTGATGAACGCGCTCCGTAAACTATCGTTCCTGTCCTCGTTCTGATGAACGCGCTCGGTAAACTATCGTCACTGTTTTCGTTCTGATGAACGCGCTCCGTAAACTATCGTTACTGTTCTCGTTCTGATGAACGCGCTCGGTAAACTATCGTTACTGTTCTCGTTCTGATGAACGCGCTCGGTAAACTATCGTTACTGTTCTCGTTCTGATAAACGCGCTCGGTAAACTATCGTTACTGTTCTCGTTCTGATGAACGCGCTCGGTAAACTATCGTTACTGTTCTCGTTCTGATGAACACGCTCGGTAAACTATCGTTACTGTTCTCGTTCTGATGAACGCGCTCGGTAAACTATCGTTACTGTTCTCGTTCTGATGAACGCGCTCGGTAAACTATCGTTACTGTTCTCGTTCTGATCAACGCGCTCGGTAAACTATCGTCACTGTTCTCGTTCTGATGAACACGCTCGGTAAACTATCGTCACTGTTCTCCTTCTGATAAACGCGCTTGGTAAACTATCGTTACTGTTCTCGTTCTGATGAACGCGCTCGGTAAACTATTGTTACTGTTCTCGTTCTGATGAACACGCTCGGTAAACTATCGTTACTGTTCTCCTTCTGATGAACACGCTCGGTAAACTATCGTTACTGTTCTTGTTCTGATGAACGCGCTCGGTAAAATATCCTTACTGTTCTCGTTCTGATGAACACGCTCGGTAAACTATCGTTACTGTTCTCGTTCTGATGAACGCGCTCGGTAAACTATCGTTACTGTTCTCGTTCTGATGAACGCGCTCGGTAAACTATCGTTACTGTTCTCGTTCTGATGAACGCGCTCGGTAAACTATTGTTACTGTTCTCGTTCTGATGAACACGCTCGGTAAACTATCGTCACTGTTCTCGTTCTGATGAACACGCTCGGTAAACTATCGTCACTGTTCTCCTTTTGATGAACGCGCTTGGTAAACTATCGTTACTGTTCTCGTTCTGATGAACGCGCTCGGTAAACTATCGTTACTGTCCTCGTTCTGATGAACGCGCTCGGTAAACTATCGTTACTGTCCTCGTTCTGATGAACACGCTCGGTAAACTATCGTTACTGTTCTCGTTCTGATGAACGCGCTCGGTAAACTATCGTTACTGTTCTCGTTCTCATGAACGCGTTTGGTAAACTATCGTTACTGTTCTCGTTCTGATGAACGCGCTCGGTAAACTATCGTCACTGTTCTCTTTCTGATGAACGCGCTTGGTAAACTATCGTTACTGTTCTCGTTCTGATGAACGCGCTCGGTAAACTATCGTTACTGTTCTCGTTCTGATGAACGCGCTCCGTTAACTATCGTTACTTTTCTCGTTCTGATGAACGCGCTCCGTAAACTATCGTTACTGTTCTCCTTCTGATGAACGCGCTCGGTAAACTATCGTTACTGTTCTCGTTCTGATGAACGCGCTCCGTAAACTATCGTTACTGTCCTCGTTCTGATGAACGCGCTCGGTAAACTATCGTCACTGTTTTCGTTCTGATGAACGCGCTCCGTAAACTATCGTTACTGTTCTCGTTCTGATGAACGCGCTCGGTAAACTATCGTTACTGTTCTCGTTCTGATGAACGCGCTCGGTAAACTATCGTTACTGTTCTCGTTCTGATAAACGCGCTCGGTAAACTATCGTTACTGTTCTCGTTCTGATGAACGCGCTCGGTAAACTATCGTTACTGTTCTCGTTCTGATGAACACGCTCGGTAAACTATCGTTACTGTTCTCGTTCTGATGAACGCGCTCGGTAAACTATCGTTACTGTTCTCGTTCTGATGAACGCGCTCGGTAAAATATCCTTACTGTTCTCGTTCTGATGAACACGCTCGGTAAACTATCGTTACTGTTCTCGTTCTGATGAACGCGCTCGGTAAACTATCGTTACTGTTCTCGTTCTGATGAACGCGCTCGGTAAACTATCGTTACTGTTCTCGTTCTGATGAACGCGCTCGGTAAACTATTGTTACTGTTCTCGTTCTGATGAACACGCTCGGTAAACTATCGTCACTGTTCTCGTTCTGATGAACACGCTCGGTAAACTATCGTCACTGTTCTCCTTTTGATGAACGCGCTTGGTAAACTATCGTTACTGTTCTCGTTCTGATGAACGCGCTCGGTAAACTATCGTTACTGTCCTCGTTCTGATGAACGCGCTCGGTAAACTATCGTTACTGTCCTCGTTCTGATGAACACGCTCGGTAAACTATCGTTACTGTTCTCGTTCTGATGAACGCGCTCGGTAAACTATCGTTACTGTTCTCGTTCTCATGAACGCGTTTGGTAAACTATCGTTACTGTTCTCGTTCTGATGAACGCGCTCGGTAAACTATCGTCACTGTTCTCTTTCTGATGAACGCGCTTGGTAAACTATCGTTACTGTTCTCGTTCTGATGAACGCGCTCGGTAAACTATCGTTACTGTTCTCGTTCTGATGAACGCGCTCCGTAAACTATCGTTACTTTTCTCGTTCTGATGAACGCGCTCCGTAAACTATCGTTACTGTTCTCCTTCTGATGAACGCGCTCGGTAAACTATCGTTACTGTTCTCGTTCTGATGAACGCGCTCCGTAAACTATCGTTACTGTCCTCGTTCTGATGAACGCGCTCGGTAAACTATCGTCACTGTTTTCGTTCTGATGAACGCGCTCCGTAAACTATCGTTACTGTTCTCGTTCTGATGAACGCGCTCGGTAAACTATCGTTACTGTTCTCGTTCTGATGAACGCGCTCGGTAAACTATCGTTACTGTTCTCGTTCTGATAAACGCGCTCGGTAAACTATCGTTACTGTTCTCGTTCTGATGAACGCGCTCGGTAAACTATCGTTACTGTTCTCGTTCTGATGAACACGCTCGGTAAACTATCGTTACTGTTCTCGTTCTGATGAACGCGCTCGGTAAACTATCGTTACTGTTCTCGTTCTGATGAACGCGCTCGCTTCTACCTGCTATAAAAACACCGCAGGCTGAAAGACGAGGAGTCGTAATGAAACCAGTTTAATTATGTCGAACCAACGCACTGCAGCGTCTTTAAATTCAGTTATTTAAACTCTATATAATACTTAAATACTTTTCACATTCAGGGCCTGCACGGTGGCTCGGTGGGTAGCACTGTCGTCTTAAAGCAAGAAGGGCCTGCGTTCGATTCCTCAGGGTCTGTTCTGTGTGTGGAGTTTGCATGTTCTCCCTGTGTCTGTGTGGGTTTCCTTTGAGAGCTGTGTGGGTTTCCTCCAGGTGCTCCGGTTTCCTCCCACAGTCCAAGACATGCAAGTGAGGTGAACTGGAGACACTAAATTGTCCATGACTGTGTTTGATATAACCTTGTATATTGAGTAACTACCGTTCCTGTCATGAATGTAACCAAAGTGTAAAACATGACGTTAAAATCCTAATAAACAAACAAACAAACCCAGTCATGTTTGCTGCTTCAGTGGTAGAAGAACGGTGGGTTTGATGGGTGCCCTCAGGTGGGTGATGACCCATTTTTGGCTCTGTAGTTGAGCATCAGTATTTAAATCTGATGTGGGTGATGTGGGAGTGCTTATGTAGATTTAAAAGCAGCTGTTCAGTGTTTACCTGTGATATAAAACTGAAAGAATGAGATGAAGTGAGCGAGGACAGAATTAAAATAAGGACATTTTCATTCATGCAGGATGAGTGAAGCCTGGAGGCACCTGACGAACAAAATGGTGCCAAGAGACGTCACAAAGTGCCACTCAGATTCTTCCTCTGTAGGACAGTTTCCTTTTTTATTCCTGAATATTTTAAGTTAGAAGAAACAAAACCCTTAGTGATGGATCATGGTGTGTCGTTCCTGTATAAGTGAAACTGAGCACCAGTCGGGCACTCGGGTGGCACACTGGCTTACGGGTCCCTACAGGTGCAACGATTGTCTCGTCTGAAGGAGGGAGGGAGGGTCGTGTGGGTTCCTCATAACTGCTGCAATCACGACCTCTGCTGGCTGATCGAGGAGATTGATGGAGACGGGGGATAACGGGGATCTGTGCATGACTCTCCCATATGAACCTTAGTGCAGGTGTAAAATGGAAAGTGAACACCAGATACAAAGATAAAAATCAGAGCTTCTAATCACCCGCCTCTACAGAGACTCAACATTATAAAGTCAAATTCCTCATGAATCTGTACTGATCAGAATCACTGATATTGAATTAGTTTCAGATAATAATGATGATGATGATGATGATGATGATGATGATGATGATGATGATGATGATGATGATAATAAAATAATAATAATAATAATAATATTAATAATAATCATAAAATAACAGTAATAATAATAACAATAATAATAATAATAATAATAATAATAATAATAACAGTAATAATAATAATAATAATAATAATAATAACAGTAATAATAATAATAATAATAATAATAATAACAGTAATAATAATACTAATAATAATAATAACAGTAATAATAATAATGATGATAATAATAGTAATAAAATAACAGTGATAATAATAATATTAATAATAATAATAATAATAATAATAAAAATGAAAATCAATTAAAAAATTAAATAAATAAATAAATAATACAAATGCTGATTGATAATAATAATAATAATAATAATAATTATTATTATTATTATTATTATTATTATTATAAATTAAATAAATAAATAAATGATGATTGATTAATAATAATAATAATAATAATAATAATAATAATAATAATAATAATAATAATAATAATAATAATAATAATAATAAATTCAGTTTTTCTTTTATTGACATTATACTAAGGTATTAATTTTCATTTTTAATGTCAGATTTTTTATCTTTTGTATCATATTCTTTTGTTATTATAAAGCTATGTTAATATTTCATAATTTTCCAAGGGAAAAAAAAAAGATGTAACTGTAATTATTAAAAAAAAACATTATATAGACAGATGAGTGTGGGAACCACTTTTATTTATTTATTTGTTTATGTATTTATTTTTAAGTTCAGGAGTTTTAGCTACAATCCTTGCTAACTGGTGTAAAATAATTACTGACAGAAAATATATGTAATGCTTTTAATTTTGTAGCAACAGTTTGAGGAAGGCCCTTTCCTGCTCCAGGTAAATAAAGACATGATGAGTTTAATGGGTTCGATGTGGGAGAACTTTGACGTTCATTGGTCCAGCATCAATGCCTGACCCGGTGCTCTCAGTGGCACTGACTTCAGGGATTAGGTTTTAACATCACCTGTACCATCGATTCTTCATGAATGCAAAATTTTACCTGTCCAGGGTGTTGGGTGTTTTTTGGTCATGTTGGGTTCCCCTTGATGTGCACATTGATATGGCAGACTCAGGAGTAGAATACACAGAGAGGATGGGCACTACTCCAGCGTAAACCTCAACCTCACCCCTTTAATAATCGAATTCATGAGTTTCAGCCACAGCAGTCACTAACAGGTGTAATTAATCAATTATATAAAGGAAAATGATATGCTTTAAATATTGCAGCAACAGTTTAGGGAAGGTCCTTTTGTGTTCTAGCATGAGCAAGCTTGATAAAGACATGAAGAACAGCTCGGTCTGCAAAGAGCTCTGGAATGAACTGGAACCTTGACTGAGGCTTTCTTGTCCAACATTACTGCCCAGCTATACAAATGCTCTTTTGACTAAATGGGCACAAATTCCCACAGCCTTTTCAGCTAGAACAACAGCCACTCTTGTCTCGACAAGCTCAGGATCAGGCGTCCAGATACTTCTGGCTATGTAGCGTATACGTATATACTGTACTGTTTAAAATGGTGATGTGAGCTGGCGAGGGGCCGCGTGAATCGAGTGTTTAATTAGTTTGCTTAATGAGCTGAATAATGATGTTACCTTTATGCCATCTGGCCCTGGAGCTGTGCGAAGCCCTCACGCTCTGTTCTGTTCTACTGGCTTCCTGATCCAGGTGAAACCAAAGAATCTGAGGTTGTGCCAGGCTGTTCCCAGGTCGGGTATCAGGCGTCGCAGCCGGGCGTCCTGCGTTCCTCCAAACAGGCTGGCGCGCATATGCTCGGAAGCAGATGGGAGCAGGAGCGGACTCGTCAGGGTGCCGTGGTGTGTGCTTAAGATCTCAGATTGAATAACTGCATGGAGGGTAAAGCTGCGGTGAACAGTCTGGGACAACTGGTTTTAGGTTAGAACTGGGCTGGGTTAATGGTTTAGGACTATTACAAGCTAGGTCCAACTGGTCAGACTGGTACTGGTTTGCCAGGCTAATCTAGTTTGATGCTTTGCCAGGTTGGTAATAGATTAATTCTAGCTGGATATGTGGTGTGATTTGGTTTGGTTTGATTGGATTGTTTTAAACAGGGTTTGGAGACCCTATATGGTCAAAAGTATTTGGACACCTGACCATGAGCTTGCAGGACGTCCCATTTCTATGTGATCTTTTCAGGTAAAAGTCACAAGACTTTGAAGCATGTCTGTGTATGGGAATTTGTGCCCATTCAGTCAGATATGACATGATTTGTATGGCTGGGCACTGATGTTAGTTAACAAAGGATAAGTCGATGTTCCGGTTCATCCCAGAGCTGTTGAGTGGGGCTGAGCAGGACACTGGTGTTTCTTTATAGGCACAAGGACCTTCCCTAAACTCTTGCTACATTCTTAGAAGCATATATATATATTGTTATAAGGGGCGTCCTAATACTTTTGAGCATTGAGTGCACTTAGAGCTAGTGCTCGCTGGTCATGCTGGTTCTAGATGGTGAGATTTTCCAGCTTGGTTGGTTAGACTGGTTCTAGCTGAGCTTAAAATTTCCCATCATGCTCGGCCAGGTTATTTTATTTGGTCTGGCTGGTTCTAGCTGGTCACACCAGTTTGTTTTGATGATTTTAGACAAGCGTCCTTCCTTCCTTCTTCCTTCTTCCTTCCTTCTTCCTTCCTTCTTCCTTCTTCCTTCCTTCTTCCTTCTTCCTTCCTTCTTCCTTCTTCCTTCCTTCTTCCTTCCTTCTTCCCTCCTTCTTCCTTCTTCCTTCCTTCTTCCCTCCTTCTTCCTTCTTCCTTCCTTCTTCCCTCCTTCTTCCTTCTTCCTTCCTTCTTCCTTCTTCCTTCCTTCTTCCTTCCTTCTTCCTTCTTCCTTCCTTCTTCCCTCCTTCTTCCTTCTTCCTTCCTTCTTCCTTCATTCTTCCTTCTTCCTTCCTTCTTCCTTCCTTCTTCCTTCTTCCTTCCTTCTTCCCTCCTTCTTCCTTCTTCCTTCCTTCTTCCCTCCTTCTTCCTTCTTCCTTCCTTCTTCCTTCTTCCTTCCTTCTTCCTTCCTTCTTCCTTCTTCCTTCCTTCTTCCCTCCTTCTTCCTTCTTCCTTCCTTCTTCCCTCCTTCTTCCTTCTTCCTTCCTTCTTCCTTCTTCCTTCCTTCTTCCTTCCTTCTTCCTTCTTCCTTCCTTCTTCCCTCCTTCTTCCTTCTTCCTTCCTTCTTCCTTCCTTCTTCCTTCTTCCTTCCTTCTTCCTTCCTTCTTCCTTCCTTCTTCCTTCTTCCTTCCTTCTTCCCTCCTTCTTCCTTCTTCCTTCCTTCTTCCTTCTTCCTTCCTTCTTCCTTCCTTCTTCCTTCTTCCTTCCTTCTTCCCTCCTTCTTCCTTCTTCCTTCCTTCTTCCCTCCTTCTTCCTTCCTTCTTCCTTCTTCCTTCCTTCTTCCCTCCTTCTTCCTTCTTCCCTCCTTCTTCCTTCTTCCTTCCTTCTTCCCTCCTTCTTCCTTCTTCCTTCCTTCTTCCCTCCTTCTTCCTTCTTCCTTCCTTCTTCCTTCCTTCCTTCTTCCCTCCTTCTTCTCTTTCTTCCTTCCTTCTTCCTTCCCTCCCTCCTTTCTTCCTTCCTTCTTCCCTCCTTCTTCCTTCTTCCTTCCTTCTTCCTTCCTTCTTCCTTCCTTCTTCCCTCCTTCTTCCTTCTTCCTTCCTTCTTCCTTCCTTCCTTCTTCCCTCCTTCTTCCCTTTCTTCCTTCCTTTTTCCTTCCCTCCCTCCTTTCTTCCTTCCTTCTTCCCTCCTTCTTCCTTCTTCCCTCCTTCTTCCTTCTTCCTTCCTTCGTCCTTCCTTCCTTCTTCGCTCCTCCCTTCCCTCCTTCTTCCTTCCTTCTTCCTTCCTTCCTTCCTTCCTTCTTCCTTTCTTCTTCCTTCCTTCTCTCCTCCCTTCCTTCCCTCTTCCCTCCTTCTTCCTTCTTCGCTCCTCCCTTCCCTCCTTCTTCCCTCCTTCTTCCTTCCTTCCTTCCTTCCTTCTTCCTTTCTTCTTCCTTCCTGCTCTCCTCCCTTCCTTCCCTCTTCCCTCCTTCTTCCTTCTTCGCTCCTCCCTTCCCTCCTTCTTCCTTCCTTCTTCCTTCCTTCTTCCTTCTTCCTTCCTTCTTCCTTCCTTCTTCCTTCCTTCTTCCTTCCTTCTTCCTTCCTTTATTCCATCCTTACTTCCTTCATTCTTCCTTTCTTTCTTCCTTCCTTCTTCCTTTCTCCTTCTTCCTTCCTTCCTTCCTTCCTTCCTTCTTCCTTCCTTTCTTCCTTCTTTCCTTCTTCCTTCCTTTCTTTCTTCCAAACGAACAAACTTCCTTTCCACACCAGTTTAATTTGGTGGTTTTAGACGAGTGTCTCCTTATTTCCTCTCTTCCTTCTTTCCTTCCTTCCTAATTCTTTCTTTCTATCTATCTTTCTTACTTTCTCCTCCTTCCTTCCTTTTATTCCTTTCTCCCTTTCTTCTTCTTTCTGAACTTCCTTCCTTCCTTACAAACGTCCTTTCTTTACAAACTTCCCCCTTTAAAAAATTATATACAAACTTCTTTCCTTTATTCCCTCCTTCCTTCCTTCACTTCCATCCTTCCTTCTATTCTTCCAAACTTTCTTCCAAACTTCCTTCTTTTCAAACTTTCAAACTATCTTCATTCTTTAAGAACTTCCTTTCTTCTTCCTTTTTTCTTCCTTCCTTCCTCCACTAAAAAAAAAAAATGTCTCACTCATTTTCGTTAAATAAGTCACGTTAAGTTTTGTTTGTACAGTCTGAGTCGCTTTTATCACGTCATATCAAACAGTTCGTCTCACTGGAGGAGCTTTGAAAAGGTCGGCAGCAAACTGGGTCAAAGTTCAATCAGGGAAACGCAAAAATCAGTCTACAGGAAACAAAAACAGTTTTACTGGGTCTCATACAAATTCGCTTTAATGCATAACAGTAATGAAACGAGATAAAGAAATGTGGGATAAGGAAGAGAAGAGAATAATAATATAGACACCATGTCAGCATGTAAGTTCATGCAGGCGGGTATTAATATGCAAAATATCTTAATCTCCAGGGCTCAGCCGGATTACAGTTCGAGTCGAGCAAACGCCTTTAGAAGACGTCGGAGGAAGCAGAACATGTGCTTAATTTTCCTCCACGTGTTCATTTATTTCGCCGCCTCCTGATAAACATTGTTTTTCCTGAAATCACAGAATCCAGGAAACGTAGGAACGTTAGTTAATTAGTTACTTGCTTATTTATTAAAGAAGCCATGTGTTATATATCTTTAAATTATGAAGCACTAGTGATCCATTTACATTCCCAGTAACTTTTGTGGCTTCTATCTCTGGACCAGGGTTCGTTTCTGTGTAGAGTTTGCATGTTCTCTTCTTGTCTGTGTGGGTTTTCTCCGGATGCTCCAGTTTCCTACCAGTCCAAAAACATGCAGTCAGGTGAATGAGTGTTAATTAACTATAATTGACTATAAATTGCCTAAAGCTGCAATAAATGTACGTAAAATTTGGCCCTTAGTGGTACTGTATGTCCCCTCTGAATGTCCAAAAGATATGTGGACACCCAGCCATGAGGCCTGGCTCATGATCAACGTTCCAGTTCATCCCAAAGACTTAAGAGCTTAACCTCATTATACCTCACTTTGATTACAGTGGCACAGGGCATTCTGGCACATTTTTATTTATTTATTTATTTATTTGTTCGTTCATTCATTTATTCATTTATTTATTTATTATTTATTTATTATTTTAGCTATGTATTTTTTTTTTTTTTTTTTTTTTATTTGTTTATTAATTAATTAATTAATTAATTTATTTATTTATTTATCTTCTAAAAAGGCTTCTCACAAGACTTTGAAGTATGTCGGTGGGAATTTGTGCCCATTCAGTCAACAACATTTGTACGACTGGGCGCCCCAGTTGAGGTTCCGGTTCAAGTTCCAAACCTGCTGAGCGGAGTTGAGGTTAGAGCTTGCTTCATGCACAGAGGCACAAGGGCCTTCCCTAAACTGTTGCTATACCGTTGGAAGCATTTATATTGTTGGCTGAATTCAGTAATCAGAAGTGGTGTCTCATTACTTTTGTATATACAGTGTACCAAAGCATTTGCCACAAATTTTATTTATTTATTTATTTATTTATTTATTTATTTATTTATTTATTTATTTATTTATTTATTTATTTATTTATTTATTTATTTATTTATTTACTTGTTTATTTATTTGTTTATTTATTTGTTATTTATTTGTTTGTTTGTCTGTTTTTTTATTATTTATTTATTTCCCCCACCCCCTCCGACTCCACCCAGAACAGCTCGATAGGCTTGAAGTTGGGTGAGTGGACGGGTCATTCCATCACACACAGTGATGCCTCTCTCCTCCTCCTCTCACACACATATGAGGGCTGTTCAGGGTCACTGGGAATCAAACGTTACTCTCCAAATTTTAGGGAAAAAAGGCCAGTTGTCAAAAAGAGAGGAGTGTGTTTTGACAGTTGAGAAAAGTGTGTATGTGTGTGTGTGTGTGTGTGTGTGTATGGTGTGTGTGTGTGTATTGTACTTATACATGCGTATACTTGTAGATTCTACACTGCAGGCAAAGTTAGTTAGTTACTTGCTTTTACCTACTTTCTAAGTTAATTAGTTACTTGCTTATTTATTAACTTACTTTTACCTACTTTAAGTTCTGCAATTTCCTCCGGGATCTTAGCTTACTTACTTACTTGCTCATTTACTTACTTACCAACTTACCTACTCACTCACTCACTCATACCCTACCAACCAGGATTTTGTAAGTAAGTAAGTAAGTAAATTTTATTTATAAAGCACTCTTAAAACAACTTACGTTGACCAAAGTGCTGTACATCGAATAAGCATACATAACACAACATTATATTAAAAAAGTAAGAACCAAATAAAAATACAGAGTAAGAGACAAAATAAAACAAATACAAATAGACTAAACAATTAAAATTAACACAGCTCCTCACTGTTCAAATGCCAGCTTATAAAGGTATGTTTTTAGGAGTGATTTAAAAACAGCGGCCGAAGGTGCTTGTCGAATATTAGGAGGTAGAGTGTTCCATAGCCTCGGAGCATAAACTGCAAATGCACGATCACCTTTTAGCTTCAAACGAGCCCTAGGAACAGTCAACAAATTCTGAGTGGCTGATCTTAAAGATCGCTGTGCGGTTGCGGGAGAAAGCATACCACTGAGATAAGCCAGGGCTTGACCATTAAGCGCTTTAAAAACAAATAAAAGCACTTTAAAATGAATCCTGTGCTGAACAGGCAGCCAATGTAGTGAGGCAAGGACTGGTGTAATATGGTTTCTTTTCTTGGTATTAGTCAGTAACCTTGCTGCTGCATTCTGGACTACCTGCAAGCGCCGCAACAGAGACTGACTAATCCCAATATACAGAGAATTACAGTAGTCAATTCTTGCAGAAATGAATGCATGAATAACTTTTTCCAGGTCAGAATAGCAGAGAAAAGGCTTAATCTTCGCAATATTTCTGAGCTGGAAGAAGCTATTCCTTACCACAGAGTTGATTTGTTTATCAAATCGGAGGTCAGAGTCAAAGATAACACCAAGATTTCTCACAGATGTTTTGACACATGTAGACAAGTGACCAAGGTTATTGGAGACACTATTGATGTGATGAGGACCCCCAAAAACGATAACCTCTGACTTGCTTTCATTCAGCTGAAGAAAATTGTCAGCCATCCACCTCTTTATGTCCTCAAGACAACTGCTAAGAGATGTTAACGAGCCATTGTCATTCGGTCTAATGGGAAGATAAAGCTGTATGTCATCAGCATACAGGTGAAAGCTGACATTGTGCTTCCTAATTATTTGACCCAATGTTGGAACACTGGTTTCTAACCATGAAGATTATATTTACCTACCTACCAACTTACTTAGACTTACCTAAAATTACTTACTCACTCTCCAGGAACTTACCAGGATTTGGGTTACCATTACTGAGACCACACTGGCATTAGAAAACTGGTTTCCAGCCATACATTTTATAGGAGGTTATTTTTTAAGCACTGTTTTTATCCCTGCTGATCTTCAGAAGATTCTTGCCTTGTTGTAGATCAGTACGTGTGAGGTTCAACACCTAAACTCTTCTGTAAACCACGTGGTGATGAGATTCAGTCCCTCCGGTCCCTGCTGCACTGACTGACTGAGCACTGACTCACACTGGAGGAAGCTTCATGTCTGGGAGAATAAAATCAGTTCCAGTGACCATGACTGAGCTCTGAGCTCTGGTTCGTCTCTGGAGTCCGGACACAGAGGAGCCGAGTCAGAAGTTTCAAGCTTCAATAGAAAATGATGCCAACACAAGCTGGGCAGAGGGATTTTCTGGGTCTGTCTGAAAACCTGGTGACCCGCCCTTTCCCAGTGAATAAAGATAGCAGACCCTTTTAAAACCCTTAGTATAAACGATGGGCGGCACGGTGGCTCAGTGGGTAGCACTGTCGCCTCACAGTAAGAAGGTCGTGGGTTCGATCCCCAGGTGTACTACTTACTCACTTACTTACTTACTTACTCACTCACTCACTTACTTACTTTTACCTACTTACTTTTACCTACTTACCTACCTACCTACTTACTTACTCACTCACTTACCTACCTACTTACTTACTTTTACCTACTTACTTTTATCTACTTACCTACCTACCTACCTACTTACTTACTTACTTACTCACTCACTTACCTACCTACCTACTTACTTACTTTTACCTACTTACTTTTATCTACTTACCTACCTACCTACTTACTTGCTTACTTTTACCAACTTACTTTTACCTACTTACTTACTTTTAACTTCTTACTTATTTTTTCATACTTACTTTTACCTACTTATCTACCTACCAACTCACTCACTCACTCACTCACTTACTTACTCTCTCACTTACTTACTTACCTAGCTACTTACCTACCTACTTACTTACCTACTTACCTACCTACCTACTTACCTACCTACTCACTTACTTACTCACTCACTTACTTACCTAACTACTTAATTACTTTTACTTACTTACCTACTTATTTACTTACTTACGTTTACCTACTTTCCAACATACTTATCTACTTACTTACTAATAAGTCAATTATATAAAGGAAATATGCCTGGCAGCAACAGTTTAGGGAAGGACCCTTTCAGTTCAAGCATGACACAAAAACTCAAGTCTCCTGCACCGAGCCCTGACCTCAACAGCTCTGGAATAAACCAGAACATCAATGTCAGTATCAAGCCGTTCAAATACTGTCATCTTCTGACCAAATGGCACGAATTTCAACAGAGATACTTGTGTACATACAAAGTCAGCATGGTCCTGTGACCACTGATGAAGGTCTAGAAGATGACCAACTCAAACAGCAGCAATAGATGAGCGATCGTCTCTGACTTTACATCTACAAGGTGGACCGACTAGGTAGGAGTGTCTAATAGAGTGGACAGTGAGTGGACACAGTGTTTAAAAACTCCAGCAGCCCTGCTGTGTCTGATCCACTCATATCAGCACAACACACACTAACACACCACCACCATGTCAGTGTCACTGCAGTGCTGAGAATGATCCACCGCCTAAATAATACCTGCTCTGTGGTGGTCCTGTGGGGGTCCTGACCATTGAAGAACAGGGTGAAAGGGGGCTAAAAAGTATGTAGAGAAACAGATGGACTACAGTCAGTAATTGTAGAACTACAAAGTGCTTCTATATGGTAAGTGGAGCTGATAAAATGGAGGGTGAGTGTAGAAACAAGGTAGCATATAGATCAGGTTTTAGAGTCATGTAATAGCCTCTGGTGCTCAGTGAATAACATTCTACTCACGAGTGCTCTTCGATCCGAAATGGGTTCATATTTTCGTAATACGGACTCCGACATCAAAGCGTTTGAGAGAGCCTCATCGCTGGAGCTGATTTACGGCACACGGCACGATTCAGCGCGGCTCCAAAACACGCCAGACTTCCCGACGTGGAGATTCGGAGGATACATTTGTTTCCATCCTGGTATCTGATTGCAGGGGAGGATGCGCCCCGCCGCCTCGGAGGTTTCAGCGTTTTTCTCTCGATGTTGGTTCTTTGCTCTCAGCGGTGCCGCTTTGAACTTTGATTGCACTCGGCCGGGCGTTTGGAAGAAGCCGCGCTCGCTTTTTATTTCGCCAAATTCATGAGGGTTCATCATCTCGCTCTCTCTGTCTTACCGACGAGTTTATGAGGAATACGAGGGATCTTCAATACGCTTTATATTGTGGTTATAAGTGGTGAGGGTGGGAGGAGAAGTAATCGGTCGTGTCTGAAAGACTGAGAGACGCTTATAGTCCGGATTTAGATCCGTCTGAAGCTTTAAGGGGAAGAAGATTTACATGTGATGATGTGAAAGCAGCGGCACATCAGTGGCTACAAGCTCAACCAAAAACATTTCTGGCTGACAGCATTAAAAAGATGGTACGACGCTGGAAAAAGCTTTTTAGGATATTGGACTAGGGCTTCTTTGCTGCTGACGAACTGTTTACATATATATATATGCATTATCTCCCTTTTTCTCCCTTTTTAGCGCGTCCAATTGCCCGATTGCATCATGTTTCCTCTCCACCAATGCCGATCCCCGCTCTGATTGAGGAGAACAAAGCTTAAACACGCCCTCCCCGACACGTGGGCAGCAGCCGTATGCATCTTATCACCCACACTTTGACAAGTGCAGTGCAGCTCAGCACTGTGTACGGAGAGACACACCCTGACAGTACTCTTTTCCCATCTCTGTGCAGGCGGCATCAATCAGCCAGCAGAGGTCGTAATTGCACCAGTCATGGGAGAGAGACTCCATCCGGCTTAGTCCCGCCCATATCTGAACAACAGGCCAATCGTTGTTCATGTGGCCGATCAGCCCAGCCGGCAGGCAGAGCTGAGATTCGATACGATGTATTCCAGATTTTTTACAGTTTTTACCGCTGCGCCACCTGAGCGACGAGATGAACGGTTTGATATGAGGCATAAAAGTGACTATTAGTTCAGGGGTGTCAAACTCATTTGCACCGAGGGCCACATCTGCATCATGGTGCCCCTCAAAGTGCCGACTGTAACGTATCCTGCTGTGATTGCTCTCTGCCTTTTAATTCTTGGACAATTTGTTGTTTTTCTTGGAGGATAAATTCTGTGTTTGGTGTCAAAATGTCAAATTTATTATTGTTATTATTATTATTTATAATGTATCTCTACATTTATATTGTTCTCCTTTACCACAGACACGGCCTCATCACACAAGAGACGTACCGGTTTCTCTCCCTGAAGCACAAACTTGTTTTCACTTTCCATCTTTAAATTTCCTCCTTCTGCTTCAATTTTCTCTTTTTGTACATTTTGGGATTATTTGTTAATATTTCTCAACATCACTCGTTGGAAAACCGCCTCAGTTAAACACGGATGTAGAAACACTGACATCTAGTGGAGGGATGCGGTCACTTTGCAGGTCATAAAATCAACATGCATTGTGGGAGATGCAGTTTATGTAGGATTCTGCAGTGTTCTGCCCTCGCTAAGAGTTTTTCCCTTTCTCAGCTAGACAGACAGACAGACAGACAGACAGCTCCCTCCAAAGTACAGTTAGGTCGGTTTTATTTGCTTCCCAACTGTGTGATACACTGTGTGCATCAGAATGGAGTAAAACTACAAAATACAAACAATAAAACCAATAAACGTAATATAGTAAACACACACAGCTGTAATTAAGTGTTACATCTACAGTAGTACAATATGGAATCTAACCAAACGTAAAATAGCGCTAACGAGTACTCTAATTGCTATAGTAACGCTAACAACCGTATTTAATTACGGAATGACGGTAAATTCATAGCTGAAACGCTGTAACATACTCGGTAAACATTTACAAACAACTGAGAATATAAACGTCTACGACTTACAGGCGATGCTTCTGTATCGGATTGCAAGATTATTAACGTCTATTTGTTATTGTTTACGCTACTGACGTTACCCCGCGTTCTTTAGCCGCTAACACGACGTCCCCTTAAATTATAAGTACGTCTCTGTAACGACTCGAACCATCACAACGATCGTACATCTTTGAAGCTCTCGCCGGCCACATAAAATGACTCGGTGGGTCGGATTCGGCCCACGGGCCTTGAGTTTGACACCCCTGCTTTACTACATTAAACCACGTTAAGCTTTATTTTAAAGCAGAAGCGTTTTAGACTCTGGGAGAAGCTGATTCTGATTCTCACTATTTCTCAGAAGCTCGAGCTGTAATACAAGTTTAAAAGTGAAACAGGGAGGAAAATACAGCTAACAAAGCTACTCCTTAAAAAATGTGAGTAATGAATAGACAGATAGAAGGAAAGATAACACTTACAAACAGAAACGATACACATGATAGTTCTGAAAGACCCGACAGTGAAGGGTTCGGTCCCACAGGACGTTATGATGTTTGTACAGCGACGTCCTGATGACTGCAGCGCTGCGGTCGAATCTCTCGTTCACGACGGATCGCTTTTATTCCCCGGGGAAGAACATCAAGCAACAGAAATCTCTGTCGGTCTTCTGCTTTATCTGTCACGGCATGCACGTAAACATTTGCAAACATTGTTTTCTAGCTCATGCGCCCGTTCCCCGCGGACCCGCCGAGCTCCTGCCGAACGCCTCCATCGTACCCTGGAGGGAAAGTTTGACGCTGGCGGATAAACTGTTGAAAACTCTGGAGCTGAGAGCGTTCAAGTGTCTGTCGGCTCCTCAGTTCCTCATTATGAGCCGATGTGATGCTGAATTTCATTTAAAGTTGCTGAAGCACATTTTTTCTTTTATGTTGTTTATGACAGAGATGAATTATGGTTTCCAAAAAGATGCATCTTTATTATTCAATCTATTCTGTAAAGATGAAGAGTTGGTGTTTGTACACTAGAGACACATAGTCCATCTAGTAGAAACGTCAGACCATCGGTTACAGGACGTACATGAGCCTTCCCTAAACTGTTCCTGCAAAGTCGGAAGCACACAATCTCCTGTATATAACTGATTCATAACACCTGTTAGTAATTGTGGCTAAAGCACATGTGGTAGCAAGAAGGTCCTGGGTTTGATTCCCAGGTGGAGCGGTCTGTGTCTTTTCTGTGTGGTTTGCATGTTCTCCCCATGTCTGTGTGGGTTTTTCCTTTTTTACCTTTTACCTTTTTAACCTGCTTTCACCCTGTTCTTCAATGGTCAGGACCCCCAGAGGACCCCCACAGAGCAGGTATTATTTAGGTGGTGGATCATTCTCAGTACTGCAGTGACACTGACATGGTGGTGGTGTGTTAGTGTGTGTTGTGCTGGTATGAGTGGATCAGACACAGCAGCGCTGCTGAAGTTTTTAAATCCCGTGTCCACTCACTGTCCACTCTATTAGACACTCCTACCTAGTCGGTCCACCTTGTAGATGTGAAGTCAGAGACGATCGCTCATCTATTGCTGCTGTTTGAGTCGGTCATCTTCTAGACCTTCATCAGTGGTCACAGGACGCTGTTGGCTGGATATTTTTGGTTGGTGGACTATTCTCAGTCCAGCAGTGACAGTGAGGTGTTTAAAAACTCCAGCAGCGCTGCTGTGTCTAATCCACCCATACCAGCACAACACACACTAACACACCACCACCATGTCAGTGTCACTGCAGTGCTGAGAATGATCCACCACCTAAATAATACCTGCTCTGTAGTGGTCCTGTGGGGGTCCTGACCATTGAAGAACAGCATGAAAGGGGGCTAACAAAGCATGCAAAGAAACAGATGGACTACAGTCAGTAATTGTAGCGCCACAAAGTGCTTCTATATGGTAAGTGGAGCTGATGAAATGGACAGTGAGTGTAGAAACAAGGAGGTGGTTTTAAGGTGGTTTTAGACATACTTTAAAGTCTTGTGGCTCTTGTTCTAGCTAAAAAGATCACATAGATCCTGATCCAACTGGCACTCATTCTCTTATCTACCAAGCTGAAATCACCCATGCTGTGGGCACTGATGCACCTCTGTACCACTATGAATGTTGGCTTTGCTGCACCTCTGTACCACTATGAATGTTGGCTTTGTAGCTTTCGCTGATAGCAGTCCGGATGGTCCCTCTAAAACGTAGTGTCTTTCTGTAAAGACTTGTATTGGGACGCCTCTTCTAATTATTGAATTATTTTACCCATATAGTAGATTTTAAATAATTTTTACATTTTAAACACTGTGCACTTCAGAATGGATTCACACTTATTTAAAAATAAAAATAAACCATTAACACAGAACAATGAAATCTCAGCGAGGATTCTGGAGCTGCAGTGTCTGTGGAGTGATGATCCAAAATATCTTCTCATTATAAACTTCGATGCTTCACACAAGCTCTGCTGAAATCTCCTGACTTGCCAACTTGCAGCTTTTTGGACCACAGTGTGCGAGTTCTGTAACCGTTTGGGGGATAGTTAGCAAAACCTGAAACGTTTCCTGATCCAGCACATTCCTGTCCATACTGGACACCAGTTCCCTCACCGACCAGACTGAGAAAGCTCTGAAAAGACTTTATAATCTCATCCAACTTGAAAAAAAAATAAATAAATAAAAAAAAATAAAATAAATAAATAAATAAATAAATAAATAAATAAATTAATAAATTAATAAATTAATGAATGAATAAATGAATAAATAAATAATAATTAAATGAATGAATAAGTAAATAATAACTTAATAAATTAATAAATGTATAAATAAATAAATAAGAACTAAATGAATGAATTAATAAACAAACAAATGAATAAATAAATAAATAAGTGAATAAATAAATAAATAAATAAATAAGTGAATAAATAAATGAGTAAATAAATAAATAAATGAATAAATAAATAAATAAATAAATAATAACAAAATGAATGAATGAAAAAATAATAATAATACAAATCATAATAATAATAATAACAACTGAATAAATAAATAAATAAATGAACAAATGAATGAATAAATAATAACTAAATGAATAACTAAATTAATAAATAAATAAATAAATGAATAAATAAATAAATAAATAAATAAATAAATAAATAATAATAATAATAATAATAATAATTATAATAATAATAATAATAATATTAACAATAATAATAATAATAATAATAATAACAACTGAATGAAGAAATGAATGAATGAATGAATGAATGAATGAATGAATGAATGAATAAATGTGGTATGGTAGAGCAGTGCTCTATTACGCTATTCAATCCAGGTTCAAATATCAGTCTGGGGGAGGGATACACTGCGATGAATTGATGCTCTGTCTAGTGTTTCCCTGCCTTCCTCCCGGTGTTTTTTGGTGGAAATGGGCCCACCGTGACCCTGACCAGGATTAAATCGTTTATGAAAATGAAATAAAAGAAAAAGAGGGAAAGAAAGAGAGAAAGAACTTGGCAGTGACGTCTCTCTCAGACCTGAGACGATCATTTTAGCTTAATGTTAGTTATTGTGCTTTAAACATTAAATTCACTCTTTTATTAATGAGTATGATGGTAATTTGTAATTAAACTCTTCAGTTTGCTTCTTTCAAACATAAGAACGTCCTTAAAGATGTCAGAGTGCTGAGTGTTACTGTGGTATTTTTGGATTGCGTGGCCACAAGCAAAGTAGAATACATAAGGAGGGATGAATGAATTATATTTAGGAAGAAAATATATAAATATATTAAAATGCTCAGTTGAGTCAGTCAGAAAGAAAACAGCTGTCGGGCTTTATGTAGATTTTTCCTTCTGAAATATATTCTGTCCCCGTATTCCTCTCGGCCCGGGATCCTATAAGAAAACATCCTTCAGAAAAAGCTCATAATAATATTTTTGTTTGTTTATTGAAAATTAAATTCAGCCCTTAAACCAGAACTTTTGGTTTTTCATATCAGCTGCACACTACTGTATACACCGATCAGCCAAAACATTAAAACCACCTCCTTGTTTCTACACTCACTGTCCATTTTATCAGCTCCACTTACCATATAAAATCACTTTGTAGTTCTACAATTACTAACTGTAGTCCATCTGTTTCTCTACATACTGTTCTAACCTGCTTTCACCCTGTTCTTCAATGGTCAGGACCCCCACAGGACCACCACAGAGCAGGTATTATTTAGGTGGTGGATGATTCTTAGCACTGCAGTGATACTGACATGGTGGTGGTGTGTTAGTGTGTGTTGTGCTGGAGCTTTTAAACACCTCACTGTCACTGCTGGACTGAGAATAGTCCACCAACCAAAAATATCCAGCCAACAGCGCCCCGTGGGCAGCGTCCTGTGACCACTGATGAAGGTCTAGAAGATGACCGACTCAAACAGCAGCAATAGATGAGCGATCGTCTCTGACTTTACATCTACAAGGTGGACCGACTAGGTAGGAGTGTCTAATAGAGTGGACAGTGAGTGGACATGGTGTTTAAAAACTCCAGCAGCGCTGCTGTGTCTGATCCACTCATACCAGCACAACACACACTAACACACCACCACCATGTCAGTGTCACTGCAGTGCTGAGAATCATCCACCACCTAAATAATACCTGCTCTGTGGGGGTCCTGTGGGGATCCTGATCATTGAAGAACAGGGTAAAAGCAAGAAACAGATGGACTACAGTCAGTAATTGTAGAACTACAAAGATAGATATATAGACAGACAGACAGACAGACAGACAGACAGACAGACAGACAGACAGACAGACAGACAGACAGATAGATAGATACTTTGGGAGTGTGATGAGGCACCCACATGATGACTTTGAGGGCAGCGAGGAAGACCAGGAATTACCTGGATTGACATCATGACCTAGATAGTGTTATCATGTGCTAGTTTGATACGAGCAGCGGAGAACACTGACCCATCTGTGCAGACAACCATCACAAAGTGATACTGGTGCATCTCCCTACACAGATGCATTTTACACCATCCTACACTACTAAGAACAGGGCGTGTCTAAATTCTTAGATTCCTTTAAATGCTCCTACTGAGGCGCCTCAATTCTGAGTGATGATCTGACTGAATAACGAGGGAGCGTCCGGCGCCTCCTCAGCGCTGAAGGCAATCCCAGCATTCAGTGCGGCACGACGAATGGAATGTGGAGCAACCAATGGAGTTCTTTTAAAGGTAAATAAATTCTCATTGATGTTTAACCTGTATAAAGGTGTAATTATACGAGTGTTGTTTATTTGTAGATTGGGGCGTCAAGGACAGTTTAAGCGTTTTCGGTACACGGAGGGAGACGTTAGCTGGCGTGCTAGCGGGTTTGTTTGAACGGTCTGAGGCTAATCAGTGTAATCTCTGTGTAAGTAGAGCGTCTAAATAATCTGCCGTATGAGTTCCAGGTCTTATTAGAATCCTGTTTACTGAGGTTTTCAGACAGACCCGTCGTTTGATTTGGCACAAACTGACTTTTTTACTATTTTAATGAACAATATTCGCGTCCCGGAGTGCCGGTGCGCTCCTGCCCGGTGTTTTCGGCCGAGCTGAGTGACAGTAATTGTGCTTCTTTCCTCTTTCCAGTGAACCGATGTGAATTCTGAAAAAAATAGTGTTGAATACAATAAGAACTAAAGGCCAGAATCATCCTGCCGGTGTTACGGACTTGTTTTGCACTTTAATCTCCAGTAACAGACTTTAAGAGGCCTGTTTATTCTGACCCGCGCACATTCTCATCCACCGCCAACCTTTTAGTGGGGTCGGGACGAGTACGTGGGTTTCTCAGAGATAAATCGACTCCTTCAGACGCGGAGTCTCGGCGTTTCGGCGTTCTGTAAAATTGAAAATGAAATGAGGAAGCGGACGACACCTCGTTTCATTTGGGTGAGAAAAGCGAGCGGTTGTGTAACGACGGACACTTTTTTACTGCCGCAGGGGGGAATGAGACGGAGGCTGAAAAATCTATCAAATATAAAAGTCCTGGAATTAAAAATGGAAAGAAATGAAGGAAGAAAATCAACTTTTCATCCTCCATCCATCCTGCTGTGATCCAGCTCTATTGCAGGGGTATTTGAAGAAGCCAGTCCACCTACTGGTATGTTTTTGACTAATATTGACTGAGCTTGAGTTTCTAAAGATGTGCAACATCACCAATTGTATTATTATTATTATTATTATTATTATTATTATTATTATTATTATTATTATTATATTAACACAGTATGAGGTTGTAACTGAGTTTTTATTTATTTATACATACATACACACATACATACACACACATACTTAATAAAAATCAGTTTTTTATGATGTAATAAAGGATAAAAGTGTCAGTATAAGAGTTGTAGGGTTGCACTTGATACAATACAACTTGTTTTGGAGCAATTTAATAAATAATTTAAAAGCTATTGAAGTTATTAATAGCTTTTAATAATTAATAGATTAATAGATACACATACATACATACATACATGCATACACACACACATTCACACATACTTAATAAAAATCTGTTTTTATTTTGTAATAAAGGGTAAAAGTGTCAGTATAAGAGTTGTAGTATGTAATGTGGGTTACACTTGATAAAATACAGCTTGTTTTGGAGCATACACACATACACATACACATACACATACACATACACACACACACACATACATACACACATACTACCGGTTAGGGTCATACTGGTTGGGGTCTTACTGGTTAGGGTCATGTCATGCCTGGTTCCCCTGTAACCATTGGGCACAATGCAGTAACACACCCCGGACAGGATGCCAGACCATCACCGGGCCTTGGCCCACCGCCTCCACGCAACATAGAAGGTCATGTTTGTATGTAGATTCCCGACTGATCAATGAATTTGATTTGCATCCTGGATCCCATCTGTAGGGGGCACGTATAAAGTATTGCTGTATAATAATTAATAATAATAATAATAATAATGTATTTATTTATTTGTTAATTTTATTAATTATTATTATTTCGTTATCTTTGTGGTAAAAATCTTTGTGGCTTTATTTTCAGAAATGATGGTAATCTATTTATTTATTTTTTTTTTTTTTTTTTTTCTTGACTGCTGTTAAACTCGACATCAGTTGGTTCTGGGAGCGGCGTTGAGTTTTAAAGACGTTGAGTTTCAGGGTATTTTTTCCCATAAGGATGTTTGTGAAACCTGTTAATGCGTCCATGGTCCCGTGGAGCTGCAGATATTTTAGTCTCATGTAAAATAATGAGATTGTTTTTGACACTTAAACACTGAAAATAACACAAATATAATATAAACACACTGAAATACAATTACAAACAGTTAAACATCAGGAAAAATACAATAAAAGCTGCACTTTAGTTTTACTTCTTTATTGTTTCCTGACGCTTCTTAATGGTGGAGATGCTTTATCTTGCACTGGCGCATTCACATGAGAAGTGACAAAACCGCTTAAATATTTTTTGCCTAATAAATAAAGAGGAAGTAAAAACTACATATAATTCATCTGTTTGTACCTCTACAGGATCTTTCCTCTGAATCTTTACCTCGACCCTCCTGATTAGTTCAGATTTCGGGACGTCCATGTCAGCACCCCTCGAGTAATCAACCTCTCCCTTGTTTTTAATTGTGTGGATGTGTTTTCGGGGCAGGGGCGATGGGCGGGGGGTGGTTAAATGGAGCCTGTGCTGTGTTTTGATTGCGTCCACTTAATTTTACCTCATTGATTTTCTGTCTGTTTAGTTTTACGTGGTTCTGCCGCGCTGGTTGATCGAATGGATTTCGCCAGGGAGAACAGAACGTGGTGCTTTCTAATCATTCTGTCCCTGAAGTACAAATCAGACCAAGTGAGTGGACACACACCGCTGTGGTCGAAAGTTTACATACACACGGTGGCACAGCGGTCTAATCAAGCCTGAATCTTAGCAGTGCTAGTGACCCGACCGAGCATCCAACAGATACGGGAACATGCAAACTCCACACAATAAGGACATTGGGGAATCGAACCCAGGCCCTTCTCACTGTCAGGCGACAGTGCTACACACTGCACATGCCTGTAATAAAATAATAAAAAATCCCAGAGGCATTAAATATTATTTTATTCTACACATTTATTTAGAGGATGGACAGATGCTGACCAGAACATTTTGCTTGATTATCGAGCTCATTTTCCAGAGCGATATCTGCGAGTCCTCAAATGTCCAGGGATACGTGTTCTACAGCAAACATGTTCCTGTGATTACCGTTCTGTCTTTCCTCTGGAGGTCTGTCAGATCATTTACGCCGAGCGGCGGTGCATCATCGTGTTACCCGTTCTCCCCGAGAATCATGGGAGTCCCGGAACACGTTCTTTAAAACTCAGAGGTCAAACGTAGTTCAGTAGAAGCGGACCAGACGTCGGTGTACAGTCCCGGCGTCTGCTGCAGTCATTTTTATCTGATATCTTCTCTGTCCCGCAGTATCGGTGCCTCTGCTGAAAATGAGCCGTTTTTTATTCCCTCTTTCCGTCCCGTTGTCCTTTTGACAGATGATTAATGCAGCTGTGCTCACTTTGTCAGGCAACGTTTTGTCAATTCTGTTGGAATAATGAATCTGTAATTAAGCAGTAAAACGAGGCCTTTGTGAGGCGGCGAGCGCAGTGATTGCGTGTCATGTCGGGTTCAGTCTAGCCGAGACGCATTAGAAGTTCTGATGAGTGCTTTACGCTTTCTGCAGTTCTTGCACGGCACGTGTTTGTGTTTGCTGCAAACACGGGAAACACGCTAGAGGGTCGAAAGTATTTGGACACCCCACTGTGATCTAGACTTTTAAGTATGTCTGTGTGTGGGAATTTGTGCCCATTTAGTCAAAAGATGACATCATTTGTACAGCTGGCCACTGATAGGTTCATCCCAGAGCTGTTGAGTGGGGCTGAGGTCAGGACGCTGTGGAGTACACTGAAGTTTCTTTATCGAGCTTGCTTTTGTGCATGGGCCACAGTCATGCTGGAAAAGGGAAGGGCTTTCCCTAAACTGATGCTGCAAAGTTGGAGGCATAAATGTCCTTAATATGCCACTGGGTTGAATACCACACATGGCAAACATACTATATATACACACAGTATATATATATATATACAGTGTATCACAAAAGTGAGTACACCCCTCACATTTCTGCAGATATTTAAGTATATCTTTTCATGGGACAACACTGACAAAATGACACTTTGACACAATGAAAAGTAGTCTGTGTGCAGCTTATATAACAGTGTAAATTTATTCTTCCCTCAAAATAACTCAATATACAGCCATTAATGTCTAAACCACCGGCAACAAAAGTGAGTACACCCCTAAGAGACTACACCCCTAAATGTCCAAATTGAGCACTGCTTGTCATTTTCCCTCCAAAATGTCATGTGATTTGTTAGTGTTACTAGGTCTCAGGTGTGCATAGGGAGCAGGTGTGTTCAATTTAGTAGTACAGCTCTCACACTCTCTCATACTGGTCACTGAAAGTTCCAACATGGCACCTCATGGCAAAGAACTCTCTGAGGATCTTAAAAGACGAATTGTTGCGCTACATGAAGATGGCCAAGGCTACAAGAAGATTGCCAACACCCTGAAACTGAGCTGCAGCACAGTTGCCAAGATCATCCAGCATTTTAAAAGAGCAGGGTCCACTCAGAACAGACCTCGCGTTGGTCGTCCAAAGAAGCTGCGTGCACGTGCTCAGCGTCACATCCAACTGCTGTCTTTGAAAGATAGGCGCAGGAGTGCTGTCAGCATTGCTGCAGAGATTGAAAAGGTGGGGGGTCAGCCTGTCAGTGCTCAGACCATACGCCGCACACTACATCAAATTGGTCTGCATGGCTATCACCCCAGAAGGAAGCCTCTTCTGAAGTCTCTACACAAGAAAGCCCGCAAACAGTTTGCTGAAGACATGTCAACAAAGGACATGGATTACTGGAACCATGTCCTATGGTCTGATGAGACCAAGATTAATTTGTTTGGTTCAGATGGTCTCAAGCATGTGTGGCGGCAATCAGGTGAGGAGTACAAAGATAAGTGTGTCATGCCTACAGTCAAGCATGGTGGTGGGAATGCCATGGTCTGGGGCTGCATGAGTGCAGCAGGTGTTGGGGAGTTACATTTCATTGAGGGACACATGAACTCCAATATGTACTGTGAAATACTGAAGCAGAGCATGATCCCCTCCCTCCGGAAACTGGGTCGCAGGGCAGTGTTCCAGCATGATAATGACCCCAAACACACCTCTAAGACGACCACTGCTTTATTGAAGAGGCTGAGGGTAAAGGTGATGGAATGGCCAAGCATGTCTCCAGTCCTAAACCCAATAGAACATCTTTGGGGCATCCTCAAGCGGAAGGTGGAGGAGCGCAAAGTCTCGAATATCCGCCAGCTCCGTGATGTCGTCATGGAGGAGCGGAAAAGCATTCCAGTGGCAACCTGTGAAGCTCTGGTAAACTCCATGCCCAGGAGAGTTAAGGCAGTTCTGGGAAATAATGGTGGCCACACAAAATATTGACACTTCAGGAACTTTCACTAAGGGGTGTACTCACTTTTGTTGCCGGTGGTTTATACATTAATGGCTGTATATTGAGTTATTTTGAGGAAAGAATAAATTTACACTGTTATATAAGCTGCACACAGACTACTTTTCATTGTGTCAAAGTGTCATTTTGTCAGTGTTGTCCCATGAAAAGATATACTTAAATATCTGCAGAAATGTGAGGGGTGTACTCACTTTTGTGATACACTGTATATATATATATATTGCCAAAAGTATTTACTCACCCATCCAAATCATTGAATTCAGGTGTTCCAATCACTTCCATGGCCACAGGTGTATAAAACCAACAGAGAAAGCAGATCAGCGGATGCGCAGAGGTCACCAACTTTCTGCAGAGTCGATCACTACAGACCTCCAAACTTCATGTGGCCTTCAGATGAGCTGAAGAACAGTGTGTAGAGCTTCATGGAATGGGTTTCCATGGCTGAGAAGCTGCATCCAAGCCTTACATCACCAAGCGCAATGCAAAGCGTCGGATGCAGTGGTGTAAAGCACGACGCCACTGGACTCTAGAGCAGTGGAGACGTATTCTCTGGAGTGACGAATCACGCTTCTCCGTCTGGCGATCCGATGGACGAGTCTGAGTTTGGCGGTTGGCAGGAGAACGGTACCTGTCTGACTGTATTGTGCCGAGTGTAGAGTGTGGTGGAGGGGGGATTATGGTGTGGGGGTGTTTTTCAGGAGTTGGGCTCGGCCCCTTAGTTCCAGTGAAAGGAACTCTTAATGCTTCAGCATACCAAGAGATTCTGGACAATTTCATGCTCCCAAATTTGTGGGAACAGTTTGGGGATGGCCCCTTCCTGTTCCAACATGACAAACAAAGCAAGGTCCATAAAGACGTGGATGAGCCAGTTTGACAATTTGACCTCACAAATGCGCTTCTAAAAGAATGGTCAAAAATTCCCATAAACACACTCCTAAATCTTGTGGAAAGCCTTCCCAGAAGAGATGAAGCTGTTATAGCTGCAAAGGGCCGACATCACATTAAACCCTATGGATTAAGAATGGGAGTCACTGAAGTTCATATGCGTGTGAAGGCAGACGAGCGAATACTTTTGGCAATATAGTGTACATATAATTCGGATCTCAGCTCTGCTACCGGTCAGTTGGGAAACATCACGTTAAAATCCTAATAAACAAACAAACAAACTGGTCGGTTGGGCGCCCCCTAGCGGGCACAATCAGCAGTGCCTGCATCAGACAAAATTGGCCGCTGGTTTCCTGGGGAGGGGGGGGAAATGGACCGGACTAAATAAGTGGGTGGGGTCTTCGATGCTGCATAAGGACCCTGGTTAGTAGCCCGAGGCGCCTGTGCAGAAGTGGAGGAACGTGGACATTAGCGTGGACATTAGCGTGACTCTCCATGAGCAAGACTGACATCACACGCTGGCATACCCTCCTCGTACACCATCGTGTTCTTCAGGAGCGGAAGAGTAACTGGCTACAAAAAAATTGGAATAAAAGGGAAGAGTTGGAGAATTATTTAAGGTCACGTGGCTCTCGTGTCCCATCAAAGTGTACGTGATCTGTCCTTCAAGTGCCAGAAGAAAGTGGATGCGCTTTAAGAGTAATACTGTGTTTAGGAATACACGGCGTGTGAGATAAAACCTGCTAAAGCTTTTAGCGGCTCTGGAACAGACGTGCTGGATGGAAGCTGAAGCTTATCCTCCGGGAACAGACCGGAATGCAGAACATCACCTCATTTACTCTCGCTGTATCAGCACCGCCGACCGACCGGCTCCATTACACCACCACTGGCCTGCACAGAGCGCCCAGCCATACTAATGCTGTCATTGTTTGACTGAACAGGCACAAATTCCCACAGACATACTTCAAAAGTTCCCAGAGGAAGCTTCTCAGAAGAGCGGCTGTTGTTCTAGCTGAAGGATCACACAGAGGTCACGATATTTTAATGCCGTTTGGTTTTGAAATGGGGTCAGACGTCCAGTTGTTGTAGCTGGAACACATAAATTCGATAATTAGAAGGGGCGTCCCAAAACTTTTGTCCATATAGTGTGTACTCATCGGATGGCCGTGATTGGACGGCCTCTGAAATCAAGTATTGAGTAACCCGGTGAGTGCACTCATTTAAAGCAGAACCGGGAGCTTCAGGTGAGGAACAGGTGAGGAACATGTGAGGAACACGTGAGGAACACATGAGGTGCACATGAGGAGCACATGAGGAACATGTGAGTAACACATAAGAAACACATAAGGACCATGTGAAGAACACATGAGAAAAAAGTGAGGAACAAGTAAGAAACACATGAGGAACACATGCAATACACATGAGGAGCATATAAGGAACATGTGAGGAACATGTAAGGAACACATGAAGTACACATGAAGAACGGGTGAAAAACACTTGAGAAATGTGAGGAATATGTGAGAACAACATGAGAAACACATGAGGAACACGTGAGAAACACATGAGAAAAACATAAAGAACACATACGTAACACATGAGGAACATATAAGGAACATGTGAGGAACATGTAAGAAACACGAAAGAAACACGAGAGGAATACATGAGGAATACATGAGTAACGTTAAAAACATGCGAGAAACACATAAAGAACACATGAACACATGAGAGGAACAAGTGAGGAACAAGTGAGGAACACATGAGGAACACGTGAAGAACAAGTGAAGAACACGAGAGGAATACATGAGGAACAGATTAGGAACATGTGAGAAACACAAGAGGAACAAGTGAGAAACACATGAGGTACACGTGAGGAACACATGAGGTACACTTGAGGAACAGCTGAGGAAGACGTGAGGAACATGTGAGGAACAAGAGGAACACGTGAGGAACACATGAGGAACACAAGAGGAACACGTAAAGAACAAGTAAGGAACACATGAGGAACACATAAGAAACATGTGAGGAACATGTAAAGAACACATGAGGAACTCATAAGAAACATGTGAGGAACACATGAGGAACACATGAGGAACAAGTGAGGAACATGTAAAGAACACATGAGGAACACATAAGAAACATGTGAGGAACACATGAGGAACACGTGAGGAACTTGTAAGGAACACGAGAGGAATACATGAGTAACTTAAAAAAACATGCAAGAAACAAATAAGGAACACATGAAGAACACATGAGAGGAACAAGTGAGGAACACATGAGGAAGACATGAGGAACATGTGAGGAACACATAAGGAACATGTGAGAAACACAAGAGGAGCAAGTGAGGAACACATGAGGTACACGTCCACGCCAGCAGCAACATCAGAGATCAGATGAAGCTCTAACCTGCTGATGTTTAATTTACTTCATCAAAACGATCTCAGCGAACGAAGCTTCCAGATCTGATCACATCACCAACCATCAGAATTTCATTTCACCTCCCATGATGCCGTGCTGAGCCCTTATCAGTGACCGGATTAAACCAGAAATTAAATCTGAACGTGATGAGACGTGACTTCAGAACAGATAAACGTACCGAACTACACACCGTCTGAGTACTGATACACCCTACATGGTCAAAAGTATGTGACCCCTGTGTGATCTTCTCAGCCAAAACAAGAGTCGCTCTTCTAAGAAGGCTTCTCACAATATTTGGAAGCATGTCTGTGGGGATTTGTGCCCATTCAATCAAAAGATGACAGCATTTGTATGGCCGGGCGCTGATGATGTTTTCGTTCATTCCAGAGGTGTTGAGTAGAGCTGTTCTTTTTCAGACACGACCAATTACTACTCTTCTCACCCTTACCATTTTCAATAAATAAATAAATAAATAACAACAGCCACAACAACATCAATAATAATAATAATAATAATAATAATAATAACAAAACAATAATAATAATAATAATAATAATAATAATAACAAAACAATAATAATAATAATAATAATAATAATAATAATAAAACAATAATAATAATAATAATAATAATAACAAATCAATAATAATAATAATAATAGTAATAATAAATAATAATAACAATAATAGTAATAACAATACTACTACTACTACTACTACTACTACTACTACTACTACTACTTGTAAGAAATCCCGACGCTGACTCTCCCTCGGTGACGCGCTCCCTTAGCCCCGCCTTCTAATCTGCGCGCTTGCCATTCACAGGGTGCGGTTCATTAGTTCCGGGTTCTTTCTTTCTCTATTTAAGGTTTCCGTTTTCACTGTTCGAGTGCGAAGTATTTGATTTGCCGTCATACCGAGCGATACTCTTTCCAGTTACTTTTTCTCCTGCTACTTACTTCCGTGTTTATCTACGTCGGGTGAGTGTGTGCGTGTGTGCGTAGTGTGTTCAGTTTTACGTTAGTCTGTGTGTTTCCCAGCGTTCTCCTTCACGCGCGCCCCTTCTCCTTTCCCTGTTCTCCTTAGCATTAAGTTAACCTGTGTTTAGGTGTGTGTGTGAACTGTCCTGGTCTCTGTATTGTTGCTCCAGTGTTTTGTTTGTTTAGATCCATAGGTTTCTCACTCCTTTCCCTCTTCCTCTATCGCTGTTTGTTTGGAGCATTGTTTGTACTCACAGGTGTTTTGTGTTTGGCCGGCTGGGGCTGAGTTAGGTCTCACCCTAGCCCGCTCCTCCGGCGCGTCCCTACCTGTGCTTGTGTAGTTCGTCCTGTTTTCTTTTTTCGTTTTCATTAACATTTCTCTCTTTCATACTAACATCTTCTCTGTCGGTGAACTAACGCTCTCTCTATCTCCCCCTACTAACTCTCTTACTTTTTTCCTATCCCTCGCTCTCCCTGTACTTCTCTCTCACTCTACTTGCTCTCGGTCCCATCCGTTGGCCGCCTCGTTCAGTTCACCACCTCTCTGTCTCTTACTGTCCTATCTAGGTTTTTCTGTTAGTTCTTAGTAACATTGTTTTTTTTCTCTCCAGTATTTCCTCTTTTCTTTCGTCATCCATTTCTTTGTTATTTTTTGCCCTACTACCGCCGACCGTATTCTTTTTTGTTCCTGTTGTACTCTAATAAACATTACGTGTTCTGCATCCTCGTCTCCAGACCACTCATTAAGCAGTATTTGACACTACTACTACTAATAATAATAATAATAATAACAACAACAAAACAACAATATTAATAATAATAGAGTTTAAAAATAGCATGTGTAATGTGGATAATAAATAAATAAATAAATAAATAAATAAATAAATAAATAAATAAATAAATAAATAAATAAATAAATAAATGCCTATTTAACATGCACAGTGTGTCTAAGATTTAGAAATGAGACTCGACTAGGTGAGGACGGCAAGTTTGGGTCTAAATAAACCATGATCATGTTTCTAAGAACAAAATTATACCTAAATTGAATTTGAACACCTTTCACGTCTGCACTTTCACCCAGTAATGAGAAAGTAATTCAGTCTCACGCTCCTCATATGAATTCAGCCTGAAATTGCTTTGCATTGTAACAAATATTAAAGCTTCTTAAGAATAAAGGAAAAACCCTCGCTTAAAACGTTTAATGATAGAATTTCTTCTGCTTCATGTCAAGGCTCATCTGTTCAGCACCGCTGTGCATAAAAAACCCCAAAGCTGAAAATCCCTCATTTAAAAGGAATGAAAAAAATAAAAATATAATATAATAATAATAATAATAAAGGTGCAAACTGAATTAAAATACCAACCGAGAATTAAATTTTACGGATCCTTCGCTGTAACTTTCACTACTCACAGAAACTGGAGCTCTTAAGGTCATGAAGTCTGATTATACTGGACCCAACACATCAACAAAGTTAGCAAAATTAACCTAAACTCAGACTGAAGTTACAACCAGCATTCACTGATCAGGGTTGTGAACCACATGAGACATTGTAGGTTCCAGACACAGTCAGTTTTCTGTCTGGTAGCACAGCCAGGACTCAAAACTCGGACTTCTGCCCCCCATGAGCACTTCGGTTACTTTTTTCCACGTTGTAATTACAGTTCAGGGTCAAAATATTAAAACACATTTCATCCTCTATTGTTTACGGACTTTTAATGCAAGATTTAATGCAAAATTATGGCTGATTTGCTGACCACGACCTGGACGTTGCATTGTTGGACGTCACATTTCAAAAACAAACTGTATTAAAACAGAGGGACCTTTTCACAAGACTTTGAAGTATGTCTGCATATGGGAATTTGTGCCCATTCAGTCAAAAGAGCTGATATGTACGTCTGGCCGATGAGCTTTTCTTCATGTATTTGCTAGAACTGGAAAGGACCTTCCCTAAACTGTTGCAGCAAAGCTGGAAGCATACTATTTTCTTTATATGATTGATGTATTACACCTGTTAGCAACTGCTTTGGCTGAAAAAAAAAAAAAAACACGAATTTTAATAATAATAATAATAATAATAATAATAATAATAATAATAATAATAATAATAATAAAAACAACAACAACAACAATAATAATAATAATAACAACAAAACAATAATAATAATAATAATAATTAACAAAACAATAATAATAATAATAATAATAATAATAATATTAATAATATAAATAATAATAATAATAATAATAAATACAACAACACTAATAATAATATAAATAATAATAATAATAATAATAATAATAGTAATAATAATAATAATAATAATAATAATAATAATAATAATTTTAAAAAATTTTCTTGTTTATATTTTCAGCATTTAGCGGACACTTTTATCCAAAGTGACTCACAGTGCTGTGACAGTATACAATCTAGGCAATTTAAGGGTCTTGCATAAGGGCCCAACAATCACAACCTGGCAGTAGTGGGGCTTGACCAGTGACCTTTTGATTACTAGTCCATTACCTTAACCACTACGTTACTATTATTGTGATTTAATAATGTTTAGGACTGTGTTATTATATAATGGAACAGGTGAGCTGCTCTTCTTCCCCTTAAAGCTTCTTTGAGCGTCAAAAAAGGTGGAAATCAGATGGAGCTAAATCCGGACTATAAGCGTCTCTCAGTCTCTCAGACACGACCGATTACATTTAGCATTGCAGCAGACGATGGCCTCATGTTGGAAACACTGTATAAGAAGAAGAGCCAGAAATATTCAGTGGAGGGAATAAACACGTAGAAGAAACCCACTACAGATGGAAAACGTGTCAGACAGATGTTGAACTTTGGTCTTTTCTGATGTAATCCGCAGTCCGACTGTTTGCTCCCAGATCTTCTTCTCTGAGGTACGTTCCAGTCAGACATGAGCGCCGGCGTTCACCGTACATCTCGTCTTCAGACGTAGTTTGGATGTAAAGATGGCAGGTGTGAACGTTTCACACAGTCGCAGAGTGAGAATGATGAGAGCTGAGTTTTTCTTCCTGGGTCCTCCTGAGGTTCGTGTCAGTCAGAGTGCGGTCCGTGTATTTGCGAGCTGCCAGTTTAGTTGGCACCTGTCAGTGATGCTGTCAGCTATTAGGACAACATTATATCTCAGCGACTGGAATAATACGGGTACAAAAAAACGTCTTAGCATCAATTTTAAAGGGTAATACGGGTATTATACGGGCATTCTGACGAGCATGTGGACGTACCAGAGCAGAACCGGTACCAGTACTGTAGTAACTATAAATAATCAATCATGCAGTTTACATTTACAGAGTTTAGGAGACGCTTTCATCCAAAGTGACTTACAGTACAGTGACAGTATACAGTCTAAGCAATTGAGGGTTAAGGGCCTTGCTCAAGGGCCCAACAGTGACAACCAGGCAGTGATGGGGCTTGAACCAGCAACCTTTTACTAAGATTACTAGTCCAGTACTTTAACCACTAGGCTACAACTGTCCAATTATTTTTACTATTCAGGGTCATGGTGGGTAAATTTTATAGGGCAAAAGCCAGGAAACACCCTGGACAGGTCGCCAGTCCATCACAGGGCACACACACACCTAGGGTAATTTTTGTATCTCTAGTTATCCTGACTGCACGTCTTTGTACTGTTGGAGGAAACCGGAGCACCCAGAAGAAACCCACACCTACACTGGGAGAACATGCAAACTTCACACAGAAAGGACCCAGACCGCTCCACCTGGGAATCGAACCCAGGACCTTCTTGCTGTGAGGTGAGAGTGCTACCCACCGAGCCACCGTGCCAAGCTAGCGAATATTAACATTACATTATAATTTTTATATAATTTTATTTTATTTTCTTTTGCACTACATAATCAATACATTAACCAATCAATCAACCAACTAATCAATCAATAAAGCAATTACTCAATCAATCAATTACCAAATTAATCAACCAATCAACCAGTCAATCATTTCATCAATCAACCAGTCAATCAATAATTCAATCACCCAATCAATCAATCAATCAATCATTTCATCAGTTGCCCAATCAATCATCCAATCAATCAATCACCCAATCAACCAAATCAATCACTCAATCAATCAATTACCCAAATAATTAATCAATCAGCAAATCAACCAACTGAATAATCAATAAATCAATCACCCAATCAACCAATCATCCAATCAATCATTCAATCAATCATTCAATCAATCATTCAATCAATAATTCAATCAATCATCCAATCAATAAATTCATTTAATCAATCAATTCATTCAACCAATCAACTAAACAATCAATCACCCACTCAATCAACCAACCAAATAATTAATCAATCAACCAATCACCCAGCTCATCAAACAATAAAGCAATCAATCAACCAAATCAATCACTCAATCAGTTACCCAATTAATGAATCAATTATCCAATCAATCATCCAATCAAGCATCCAATCAGTCATTCAATCAATCAATCAACTAAACAATCACCAATCATTCAATCAATCAATCAATCATTTTATCAATCAACCAATCACCCAATCAATCACCTAATCAGTCAACCAGTCAACTAATCAATCAACCAACCAGCCGAGTCGACCTCACATAATCCCGGCGTTAAACAGTTACAATCAAACATCTCCATTTTGGCAGGAAAGCGAGAGGGCGCCAGAGCGTCTATAGTGGCTAAAATTACACTGAATTCACTGCTCAAGCTCGAGTCCACATAAAGGAAACATATCAGCACATTAACATCCAGGGGCCTTGCTCAGGGGTCCAATAGTGGCAACCTAGCAGTTGTAGGGCTTGAACCAGGACATTAAATACTAAGTATCGACTGCAAAACTGCAGGGGAATAGTGGCGGTGTTTATGTGTTGATTCCCATGTTGAGAAGGCCTGGCTCACAGTCGACATTCCGATTCATCTCAAAGGTTTTTTGCCTTTGTGTGTCTAATCTAATACTTGGAAGATCTTAGAGTCTCCACGGTGGGTGTTGTAGGAACATCTGAGCTCTATAAAGCTAAAGGAGGGCTTGACACGGCGGCCACGTAGCATTAAGCACAAGCCGTTAAACAGCGTCATGACAAGCACTGTCACTAGTAATATAACCCTGTTATGACACCTGACATCGAACGCAAAGACCTCTTACGACAGCACGTAGAACAAGGCCACCATGAACCCGTCATGAAATATATCAGCGCTACGACAGAGGCTCCAATAAACCCGCAGCGGCTTCATCCAACTCTACAGCCTCACATTATCTCCATTACAGTCCCGGCGATAAATCTCCGAGTTTGCATGTCGCCGGTGCTATTTCAGGCTAGCTCGATCGCACGACGGCCCGTCCAGGCCCGCAGGCCCGGCGCACGCCGCACGGCTCGCGTATAATTAAGCCAAAAGCTCTTAGTCTGCTGTGAACGATGAGGAATAACGTCGGGAGTCTCGCTCAGGGCGTTCGGCTCTAACTCATTTGTTTCCATCATTCTTCATCAGACTAATAACCGCGCTGGCAAACAGCCGAGACGCGGCGGCAGAGAGAAACGTACAGAACAGGAAATTAAATATGCACGGAAACGCCGGGCTTTCTTATTAAAACCATTGTTCAGCTACCTGATGATGTAGCGCAGTAATAAGAACCGTAATAGAACCGAGAGCTTAGCCAGAAAAGTCGGGGCGTTCTGTCAAATACAATAAAACAAGAATCTGTGGATTTATTTATTTATTTAACCCACACAGAGATGAGGAGAACATGCAAACTCCACACAGAAAGGACCTCTACCGCTTCACCTGTGGATCGAACCCAGGACCTTCTTGCTGTGAGGCGACAGTGCTACCCACCGAGCCACCTTGTTGCCCCACTTATAGTTACATTATAATTTTTATAATTGCATATATCAATCAACCAACCAATCAATAACGAATTAATTACCCTTTAAATAAATCAACCAGTCAATCAACTAACCAATCAATACATCATTCATTCATTCAACCAACCAATCAATACATCATTCATTCATTCATTCAACCAACCAATCAATCAATCGATTAATCAATTAACCCATCATTCATTCATTCATGCAACCAACCAACCAACCAACTCATCATGCATTCATTCATTCATCCAACCAACCAATCAATCAATCATTCATTCATTCATCCAACCAACCAACCAATCAACACATCATGCATTAAATAATTAATTAATTCATTCATTCATTCATTCAACCAACCAACCAACCAATCAACCCATCATGCATTCATTCATTCATTTAACCAACCAACCAACCAATCAACCCATCATTCATTCATTCATTCAACCAACCAACCAACCAAGCAACCCATCATTCATTCATTCATTCATTCATTCATTCATTTAACCAACCAACCAACCGACCAACCAACCAAGCAACCCATCATTCATTCATTCATTCATTCATTCAACCAACCAACCAAGCAACCCATCATTCATTAATTCATTCAACCAACCAATCAACCAACCAATCAATTAATCAACCAATCGATTAATCAATCAACCCATCATTCATTAATTCATTTATTCAACCAACCAACCAACTAATCAATCAATCGATTAATCAATCAACCCATCATATATTCATTCATTCAACCAACCAACCAATCAATTAACCAATCATCTATGCATTTATTCATTAATTAATTCATTTAATCATTCAATTAACCCACCAACCAACCAACCAACCAACCAATCAACCCATCATTCATTCATTTATTCATTCAACCAACCAACCAATCAACCCATCATGCATTCATTCATTAATTTAACCAACCAACCAATTAACCCATCATGCATTCATTCATTTATTTAACCAACCAATCAACCAACCAACCAATCAATTGATTAATCAATTAACCCATTATTCATTCATTCATTTATTCAACCAATCAACCAACCAACGAACCAATCAATCGATTAATCAATGAATCCATCATATATTCATTCATTCATTCATTTATTCAACCAACCAATCAATTAACCAATCATCTATGCATTTATTCATTAATTCATTTATTTAATCATTCAATTAACCCACCAATCAACGAATCAATCAATCAAATCATTCATTTAATCATGCAATCAACAAATCAGTCAAATAATAAACCAACAAAATCAATCAACAAATTAACACATTAACCAATCAACCAATCAATCAATCAAACTGAGATGTTTAGAGAAGAAGAAGAAACTAAAATAAGGTGGTTGAATAGATCCTGGTATAATTGTGAGTTTGGACGTGTTGAGAATGAATCAGATTAAAGCTCATGTTAAATAGCCGTCAGTACCTGTTATTAATTACAGTGACTCTGATTAACATCATATAAAGTTCAGCTCATCTAGCAGGAATTTCTTGACATTTACTTACAGCATCGTGAAGTAAAAGCACCAAGAGCTTCTGATTGTTCAAAACTACGAGTTAGCAGGAGGGTCCACAAGTTTCTACGGCCTTACATAAACTGTACACTGTACCCTATAACACAGTCATCAACAAGCGCTTAAATATGGAACAACAGTGACAAGACCAAGAATCGGACGACCCTCCAAAATAGAGGTTCTCCTTTTAAGCGCTTGTTGATGACTGTGTTATAGGGTACAGTGTACAGTTTATGTAAGGCCGTAGAAACTTGTGGACCCTCCTGCTAACTCGTAGTTTTGAAAAAGGAAACTGGTCTGAGAAGCTTCCAAAAGACCTGTACATTAATGTAGCAACATACAGAAGATTGTAATAACACACACACATAAATAAATAAATAATAATAATAAAAAAATTAAAAAAATAATAATATAACACCTACAGTGAAGCATGGTGGTGGCAGCATTTTGTTCAGGAGCTTTTATTTATTTATTTATTTATTTATTTATTTATTTATTTATTTATTTATTTATTTATTTATTTATTTATTTATTTATTTATTTATTTATTTATTTATTTATTTATTTAAATATTTATTTATTTATTTATTTATTTATTTAGATTATTTATTTTATTAATTAATATTATTATTTATTTATTTATTTATTTTAAAAAAAAAAGAAAAAAGAAAATCTACAGTGAAGAATGGTGGTGGCAGCATTATGCCCAGGGGCTTTTCTATTTATTATTATTATTATTATTATTATTATTATTATTATTATTATTATTTATTTATTTATTTATTTATTTATTTATTTATTTATTTATTTATTTATTTATTTATTTATTTATTTTCAGGAACTGGGACTTCAGTTCTAAATATTAGTCAATTTGGCATTTTCCTTCTCATCTTCCTTCCAATTTAGTCATATCCAGTTCAATTGTATTTCACCTACTGGTAGGGGTTATGGGGATTTGTATAACATACAGAGAGGCCCTCCTCGGTCAGGATTGGAGATCTCCAGCAGTAGAAGGGAACTGGATATGACTAAATTGAGAGAACTGTTTATAATTGTATATAACTCTGTTCACCTGACCAAAGCTCCAGTTCCTGCCCCAGAGCATAATGCTGCCACCATCATGCTTCACAGTAGGTGTGGTATTCTTTTTGATCTCCGCTAATCCTCGTCTCTGTGCAGTTCTATCAATCAGCCAGCAGAGGTCGTGATTGCAGCAGTTATGTGGAATCCCTACAGCCCTCCCTCCCACAGACGAGCCGATCAGATTCAAAGCACTCTTGAGCTCATATTTTATATAAATAATCTGGCACATCTAACAGGGGTGTGTAGAGTTTTTACATCAGTATAAATAAACCGACAGGTCGTAACTCCAGTGTCAGACTGAGTGGCTGTTCGTATCCGAGCTCCACGCCGGCAGAGCGCGAGCTCACCTACAAGAAAAATTACACTTCATTATGCGAGCTGTCGCCTCCGTAAGCAACGAGGGCCCCGCGAGCACGAGCGTGCTCAATCCGGGCTTTGATAGACTTTTTAAAAAGAGAATTTCAATTGCTGCAGTTCTTCAGAAGCACTTGGTTCACGCGCAGGTTCCTGATATTCACGGCGAGAGGAAATGAGCCGGCAGGAAAAGATGGGATTAGTGTAGGAAACAATTACTCAGCCGAATCCTCCAGCTCTGCAGCTCCGCCGGAGACTCCGCCGGCACGGGGACGAGCTCTGGAACATCCATGTGATAAAGAGCTCCGGATTTTTCCTCTGTAATTCAGAACTGAGATCAAGGAGCTTCGTGAAGGTCATTTTATTCTTCGTATTTTGAGAACATTGCACTGGGGTTCCAGGGTTCCATCTCGGCGGTGCTATCGACAGGTCGGGCGTCTTCATGGACGTATTGGCCGAATCTGTCTAGCCACTGGGAGGTGCACTTCTCAGTGCACTCTTAATGCAGGTCCCAAGCACAGATAGAAATAGAGGGGTTGCATCAGGAGGGGCATCCGGTGTAAAAACTGTACCAAGTCTGGTATGAGGACGAACTCTGCTTTGGGAATAGAACAAAATTCATCCATCTTGGCATGAAGACTTAGAATAAAAAAGGATATTATTATTATTATTATTATTATTATTATTATTATTTATTCATTATAAATAAAACAAACTCCAGCCAACCAGGCACCTAGACAAACATGATTGGTTGTGTCTGAGGAAGGATGGAAGGCTGAAATGCTGTGATGGATTTGATCTGTACTGGCCAGTGTTTCTTAGAACTGGACCCACTGTGACCTTGATCAGGATAAAGCGGTTGATAAAGGTGCTAAGTGTGCAAAACTATTAGGTAATATATTGTATAATAGAATCAATCATGCGTCTTTAAGGTTTATGTATTTATGTGTTTGTTTGTTTATTTGTTTGTTTGTTTGTTTTGGCTTTTTGCTGACCACATTAGAACTTTATTATCAGAACTCTGTGGATGTGAACAGGTTCCACACGGAGGATGAAGCCTCCTCGATCGTTGAACCTGGTACTGGGTTTGACTGTGTGGATTAAATTCACCTGGTGTGAAATAGCTTCTCTCCCCCTCAGTCTTTTTTAAAGCCAGTTGTTTTGCACATCACAGATGACAAGCAGGCGCAATGCAAGACTGAACTCCAACACATCTACAGAAAAGTGGGAAAAAGTAGAAGAGTTAAAATAGAAAAGAAGAAAAAAGAGGATTTAAAATAAAGAATAAGGTGCAAGATTGAACAGTGTTTTATGTTATTATTATTATTATTATTATTATTATTATTGGTGTTTTGTTATTATTATTATTATTATTATTATTATTATTGGTGTTTTGTTGCTGTTATTATTATTATTATTTATAATAATAGTTATTTTTTATATAATTTTACACACTTTATAAATAACACTATACTACTTATCTAAAATAAGTAATCAAAAACATTAAAATACACATAATTTATGATCCTGTAAATCTATAAGTTCATCACTTTTTTTTAATATTATTAATTGTATATATCAACATGGCTCAGGTGGCAGAGCAGTGAAACACACTAGTGCACCAGTTCTGAGATCTTAAGCTCTTGAGCTCTTGAGATTGAATCTCAGCTCTGCTATCAGCCGGTCGGGCTCCTACACAGACTCACGATTGGCTGTGACTCTCTGGGGGGGGATGAAACAGGGATCTTTGTTGCTGCTGACCATTTACCTAAGCAACTTACAATTATGGCTGGACACCATGTGAACAACTGAGGGTTAAGGGCCTTGCTGAGGGGCCCAACAGTGGAAACTTGGTGATTACTAGTCCAGTACCTTAACCACTGAGCCACTGAGATACCACTGTCCCACTGACCAGTTGGGGCGGCTGATCGTTTATGGCTTTGAGACCCCGCTCATTGATGGTAAAAAGACAGCTTTGGCCCTACTTGATCAGGTATGGACGGGGTGGCAGCAACAACAAGAGAGAGAAAGAGAGAGAGAAAGAAAATGAAAGAGAGAAGCTCTAGATGCTCATGACTGGACTAAGTAAAAAAATAAAAAATAATAATAATAAAAAATAAAAAATAAATTAAGTTAATAAATAAAAAATCAAAATAAATAAAATAAAATAAATTTAAATAAATAAATAAATAAATAATTTGAATAAATGAAATAAAATAATAATATATGAATAAAAAATTAAATAATCAAAATAAATAAAATAAAATTTAAATAAATAAATAAATAATCAAAACAAATTAAATTATTAAAAAATAAATAAAACATTAAATAAATAAATAAATACATTAATTAATTAATTATTTAATAAATTAATACATTGATAAATAAATAAATTGACTTCGACATGGCAGAGCAAACTTCAGAAGTTTATCAGACTACAGGGACAGTCCTGAAGTGTGCTGCAACTTCGATAAATAATAAAAAATAAATAAATAAAAGTACTAGAAACCAAAGGCTTTGTAAATGTAATATAATGGGCTTCATTTTCATTTTGTTTCATCATTCTTTCTCTCGCTCTGCTATCTGCCCAAGCATTAGTGCTGGAAATTATTCCCAGCAAAGCACCGTTTCCAATTAGGAGAGAGAAAACACATTTCCTATCGAGGCGGTACTCTCTTTTTTTATTTATCTTTTTTTTTTAGTGCACTGAACCCTGACATTCATGCTCTTGTTCAAAGGAAGGTAATTATAAAGCAGACCCTGCATCAACACTCGTGTCCACCAGGGTTGTTATTATTACAGGGAGTGAAATTGTTGATCTTTTTTTTTTCTTACATTTGCGACACTGCAGATAGCGAGACAAAAGCGCGGCGGCGCCGAGGGGATCACGAGGTCCGTCTGGTTTTGTGGATGGATCTTACTTGTGTGTTCTGCTATTTAATAAATAAATAAATAGATAATTAATCTGTTCGACAGCACCCAGGAGCTCAGTCGACGTGCCTTTCAAGACAAAGAAGTGATTGTGTGTTTACTGTGTGGTTTGTACCAAGTTCCCAATAGCATTCAGTTTTCTTAAAGAAAAATACTCACTGTGGTGCTATCAGCCAGTCGGGCGTCTACACACAGACATGTTATGTGATAGGTATTTCTGAGGAGGGGAAGAATGGTCGAGACCCTGTAATAAACTGGCATCCTGTATGAGGTGATTCTGTGAAAATCTGAATATAAACTGCGTGTCCTGTCATTAACAGAACCAAAGCGTAACACTGTGATCTTAATCTCACTTGCACGTCTTTGGACTGTGGGAGGAAACCGGAGCTCCCAGAGGAAACCCACACAGACACGGGGAGAACATGCAAACTCCACACAGAAAGGACCTGGAGAGCTCCATCTGGGAATCAAGCCCAGGACCTTCTTGCTGTGAGGCGAGTGGCCCAATGCAGACCTGAATTGCAGGAATGGATGGATATATAACATGAAATATATTGGGTTCATTCTGTCTGCAATAAAATAAAAGTCAAAAGTAATTGTAGTTTAATTGTAGTTATCAGTATTAGCTTTATTTTAATATCACTGTAAGAGAGCATTCACATGAGAAGAAATAAAACCGCTTTTGCGCCGCTGTGCCGTTATTTCCTATGAAGTGTGACGGAGGGTGCACAAAACTTACCGTGACTTATCGTAGTAAAACAGCGAGTGAGGAATGTGATTAGTGGAGGAACTTATGAGCAGTAATAATGAAGAGAAGTTTAGTGCTCCTGTCTCCTTCTTTTACTACATTAAACCACGTTAAGCTTTATTCTGAACCAGAAGCGTTTTAGACTCTGGGAGAAGCTGATTCTGATTCTCACCATTTCTCAGAAGCTGGAGCTGTAACACAAGTTTAAAAGTGAAACAGGGAGGAGAATCCAGATAAACACAGATACATGTGGAGCTGTAACCCTGGATCTGACGCTTATTCCACACTAATGCAGATTCAGCTCAGATTTAATCATGTTTTACCGCACTGCTCAAGCCGAGCGCTGAACAAAGCAGCAATTTGTGAATGCACCCTAACAGGCATATCCACACACACAAGTGCAAACCTTTCATCAAGGTAAAACAATACTGTGGCTAAAAAGTCACTAAAATAAAAGAGGACAGTATGACAGGCTGCTCCGGCCGTCTGTGACAACTGAGGTCATGCACAAGCAAAACTTCTAACTATCGAGTGGCCAGATGCATAACACAGATAAACGGGTGGGTCAGCTCCGGAAAAGAGACGTGCGGTTCCAAAGTGAGGCCCAAAATTCTGCAACACAGATTGAAATGAGTTCCCAAAAAGCTAAAGAATAAGAAAATCGAGAGAAAATAAAATAAAGGAGAGAGGGAAATTGAGAGGGAGAAGCTGTGATGTGTAGAAGAATGTCCACCTGGAGCGAATCAACACTTCTAAGACGACTGTGAATCAAGATAGACCGACATCAATCATCCGCACCTCTGTGACCCCTCTGCCAGCTGGGCATGGCAATGCAGATGGACAAAACCCTTCTTATATATTTATTTATTTACTTTTTCTTTTATTATTATTATTATTATTATTATTATTATTATTATTATTATTATTATTATTATTATTATTATTATTACTATTATTATTATTGTTAATATTATTATTATTATTATTATTATTATTATTATTACTATTAATTATTATTATTATTATTATTATTATTATTATTATTATTATTATTATTATTATTATTGTTATTATTGTTATTATTATCATTCTTGTATTATTATTATTATATTATTATTATTATTATTATTATATTATTATTATTATTATTATTATTATTACTATTATTATTATTATTACTATTATTATTATTACTTTTATTACTATTGTTATTGTTATTATTATTATTGTTATTATTATCATTCTTATATTATTATTATTATATTATTATTGTTATTATTATTATTATTTTTTATTATTATTATTATTATTATTATTATTATATTATTATTACTATTATTATTATTGTTAATATTATTATTATTATTAATATTATTATTATTATTATTATTATTATTATTATTATTATTATTATTATTATTATTAATGTTTAGAGAAATATGGTTATTGCAGGTATACGTGATGCCTCTATTCTAACCAAACCCATTTTTCTTGCCCATAAATTGAACCTGCCTATATCTATGGCAACAAAAATACCAAAATTATGACATCACACACACACCAAGTAAAGTGACTGATTAAAACTTAAAGCCAGGACATCGGTACATCTGTATAAATGTCCTGCATGTCATTAAAATGACTATTGGTGCATTTTGCCAGGTGCACAAATCTCACCCCAATCTGTAGCCTGTCCAAAAACCCCACACTCATACCCATCAGCGTGCTACAGTCAGTGGAGGACTAATTGTTATGGAGAGTCGTGCTGTTTCCATTTACCCGCCCGGCCGTCCCTTAAAGATAAGAGCACTCAGCCTCCGACAGGAAAATGGATAAATAATACATACATACACTCGGTGGCCGCTTGTTTCTCTAAGTGAGAAGGATGGGGGAGTGCCCGCTGCAGCGCGCCCAGGCACGGCCGACACCGCCGGCTAAACATCACGCCGGGCATCGCGTTTTTAAGGACACGGCTATCGCATACCAATGAAAATAGAAATGTTCTTTTAATGCTCTCAGCCTGAAGAACTCTTCTCAAACATGATAAAGGAAGCATGTGATTCCAGTAAGAGAGTCGGAGTCCCGATTCGTCTGTGAGGAAGTGGAATGCAAAGTGACGGACGGGGTCTGGTAATGTCGCGCCTGACAGAGACAAATGAGCTAACGTTTAGCATTAGATCCTTGTTTAAAGGGCTCAGATTTAGGATTGACTGCCCGCGGGTCATCAGCCTGTGTAGGTGCTGCACTGCTGACTTATCAAGGGGTATTTTCACCCTATAACAAATAAAATACACAAGCAGGAGAAACAATGCTTCACTCAAATGATGTGCGCTATACGACCACTGCTCCACCTGACCGTTGTGCCACCACATCGCTGTGCTATACGACCACTGCTCCACCTGACCGTTGTGCCACCACACCGCTGTGCTATACGACCACTGCTCCACCTGACCGTTGTGCCACCACACCGCTGTGCTATACGACCACTGCTCCACCTGACCGTTGTGCCACCACATCGCTGTGCTATACGACCACTGCTCCACCCGATCGCTGTGTCACCCAACCGCTCCACCCGACTGCTGTGTTATACGACCACTGCTCCACCCAATTGCTGTGCCATACGACCACTGCTCCACCCGACCACTGTGCCATACGACCACTGTTCCACCCAACTGCTGTGCTATACGACCACTGCTCCACCCGACCGCTGCGTCACCCAACCGCTGTGCTATAAGACCCCTGCTCCATCTGACCGCTGCGTCACCCAACCGCTGCTACACCGGACACCAGATTGGGCTCAGATTGAGGATTGACTGCCCGATCACTGCGTCACCCAACCGCTCCACCCGACTGCTGTGTTATACGACCACTGCTCCACCCGACAGCTGTGCCTTACGACCACCGCTCCACCCGACCACTGTGCCATACGACCACTGCTCCACCCGACAGCTGTGCTTTACGACCACCGCTCCACCCGACCACTGTGCCATACGACCACTGTTCCACCCAACCGCTGTGCTATACGACCACTGCTCCACCCGACCACTGCTCCGCCTGACCGTTGTGCCACCTGACCACTGTGCCACTTGGCCGCTGCACCACCTAAGCTCAGTGCAACCCTGACCACTTCTCCACCTGACCTCTGCCCCATCAATATGTTTACGCAATTAGTAGTAGCCACACTGCATCAGAAAGCCATCAGATCATAGCACATGTTCAGTATCTTTGTGGGACTCGTCGCCCTTTCCTGAAGGAGCTTTAATGTGAAATGTTATTACAGCGGGAGGTACTGAGAGCACGACAGCTGGTAGGTGTGTTGAATTGTATTAGCGATGAGAAACGCCTGTTTCCCTACGTAGCTCCGTACGTCCTATCGACCCGGCTAATCTGCTCAGACAAAGTGTGAAGTGATGCAGCTTCTAAACTCATAAAAAAAAACACTGCAAGAAATCCCCATGGTCATGATACACACTAAATAATAGTGGCGTCAATGTAATGCTAAAAATAAATAATGAATGGGCACAAATTCCCACAGACTACAAAAGTCTTGTGAGAAGCTTCTCAGAACAGCATCTGTTGTTCTAGCTGGAAAGATCACACAGAGCTCAGTCTGTTTTACTACCATTTGTTTTTGTAACAGGACGTCCAACAAGCTCATGGTCAGGTGTCCAAATACTTTTGGCCATTTAGGGCAGACCAGCTTATCAATTCTAAGGACCCAAATGTAGGGTTGCACCAGAAAGGGCATCCGCTGTGGCCACCCCTAAACATAGGAGCAGATTGATTGATTGATTGATTGATTGATTTATTGGCATAACCTATTACAAATTTATATAAAATCTATTTATATTTTTTTCTTTTGTTTTTGACAAAAATCACTCAAATAAATAAATAAATTGTTTATTAAATAATTTATTTATTTATTGGTATAACTCATTAGAAATCTATATAAAATGTATTTACATTTTTTTCTGTTGTTTCTTATTTATTTATTTATTTATTTATTTATTTATTTATTTATTTATTTATTTATTTATTTATTTATTTATTTATTTAAACTCATCAAAAAGCTTTAAAAATATATTTACAGTATATATTAACTTTCTTTTTTTCCAATCACACCATTCAATAAAACATATTTATTTATTTATTTATTTATTTATTTATTTATTTATTTATTTATTTATTTATTTATTTATTTATTTATTTATTTATGTATTTATTTATTTATTTATTTATTCATTTATTTATTTATTGGCATAACCTATTAGAAATGTATATAAAATATATATATTTTTTTTTGTATTTGACAAAAACTCACTCTAATTATTCAATAAACGTATTTATTTATTTATTTATTTATTTATTTATTTATTTATTTATTTATTTATTTACTTATTAGTATTGAGGCTGTTTTCCTTTGGAATTCATCAAACTGATGAATCGTTTCTTAATGGACTAAATAATTCTTCATTCATTCCTTTTTGTTTTGCCACCGCTTTATCCTGGTCAGGGTCACGGTAGGCACACACACACACACACACACACACACACACACACACACACACACACACACCTAGGATAACATTTTGTATCTCCAGTTAACCTGACTGCAGGTCTTTGTACTGTGGGAGGAAACCAGAGCACCTAGAGGAAACCCACACAGACACGGGGACAACATGCAACCTACTCAAAAAGGTCCCTGATTGCTCCATTTGGGAATCGAACCCAAGACATTTTTGCTGTGAGGCGACAGTGCAAGGATCCATCAAAAAGGAGAAAGGAATTATGGGTAAATATATAAACAATCACTCAGGACTCGAGAGGAGTTTGAGTTCATGAGTGAGATTTAGTGAGATCAGGCACAAATTCCCACAGACATCCTCTCAAACTCTTTTCACTAAGTTACATGCCAGTAATTACTCGAAATCTGTAGCTAATTAAGAAAGAAATGGCACGGGGTGATATGAAATGATCCGCATCCGGCTAATTAGGCTTAATTATAAAAGCCGCAATTAATAAACATCAATATTAGTATCGTAATTAGTCAGATATGAGAAAACGCCTCGGGTAAACACCAAGAACTTCATTTCTGTTCATTCCTGCGCCTGGCATTTTTAAAAACGTGGGATCAGCTTTCACCGAGTTTAATGAGCTGCTCAGACATTGTCATGCATAAACGAAACGGCCAAAAGTATGTGGACGCCCATCATAACGATTATATTTAGTTCTTTATTTCACATCCATTGCTAACAGATATAATATGGACAGTTGTAACCTAGTGCTCGAGGACTAGTAAATGAAAGGTTGCTAGTTCAAGCCCCACCACTGTGAGGTTGCCACTGTTGGGACCTTGAGCAAGGCCCTTAATCCTCAATTGCTTAGACTGTATACTGTCACAGTACTGCAAGTCGCTTTGGATACAAGCGTCTGCTAAATGCAGAAAATGTAAATATGATACAAAAATGATATGATATAAGGTAAATGATATGCTTTTAATATAGTTAAACAGTTTGGGGAAGTTCCCTTTCTCTTCCAGCACAATTACACTCCTGAGCGGGGTCTACAAAGACACAAAGACTCTACATGAACAATACGGATCTTTATACAAACCCGCCGGTTGCAGGTGAAAAGAAGCGGTCACAACTGCAAGTCTTATTGGTCTGAGGTGGAGGTGAAACAAGGCCACTGTAATAAATAAATAAATAAATAAATAAAGACTGTTTGTGTTTCATGTTGTTCGCTGTTATGTGATGTCGAGCGTCCCGGACGTCTCCTGCTTTTGTCTGAGCAGATTAGCTCCTCAGGTACAGCTGTCGTCCATTATAGTTTTATTAATGCGGCCCTTGGCGTTTAAACTCAGCCATCTGTGGCCTCATGCCCTTCAGCTCCTTCCACGTAAGGAATACTAATGCTCAATCTTCAGAGAGCGGCTCTGATATCTCGCCCGCACCTCCCGAGTCACGCCGCCGTGTTACTGCGGATTATAAAAGCAGACAGATCGGAGGAACTCGTCGTTTAACTCGTCGTTTAAATCATTTCTACACTTGATTATTCAGGATCATAAATAAGAACTCTCGAGGGACCTGAGGAGCTAAAAAACTCCAGCACCATCCCTAAGAAGATCCGTCTCCTGTTTACCACTGCGGCTTTGACTAATTCTGTTAGCTTATTTATTTATTTACTCACTCACTCACTCACTCACTCACTCATTTATTTATTTATTTATTCACTTATTTAAGTATTTACTCACTTATTTATTTATGTATTTATTTGTTTATTTATTTATCATTTTATTTATTTATTTATGTATTTATTTATTTATTTATTTATTTATTTATTTATTTATTTATGTATTTATGTATTTATGTATTTATTTATTTATTTATTTATTCACTAATTTATGTATTTACTCACTCATTTATTTATGTATTTATTTATTTATTCCTCATTTTATTTATTTTATTTATTTATTTATTTATTTATTTATTTATTTATTTATTCATCATTTTATTTATTTATTTATTTATTTATTTATTTATTTCTTCATTTATTTATTCATTCATCATTTTATTTATTTATTTATTTATTCACTTATTTATGTATTTACTCACTCACTTATTTATTTATTTATCTATTTATTTATTTATTTATTTATTTAGTAATGAGGCCGTTTTTCCTTGTAAATGAATCTGACTTGAAGAATTAATTAGTCTATTAGGAAACGATTCATCAATTTATTCTTCATTTTACCACCACTTTATCCTGGTCAGGGTCACAGTGACCCTGTCTCTCTCTCTCTCTCTCTCTCTCTCACACACACACACACACTTACTCACTCACTTTTTTAAACGTTTATCCAATTAGGGTTGCAGGGGGTGCTGAAGCCTATCCCAGCTTTTCAATGGACGCAAGACACACGGTAACACCCTGGACGGGGCAAACACACACACACACACACACACACACCCATTCACCTATAGGGCAATTCAGTGTCTCTAATTAACCTGACTGCATGTTTTTGGACTGTGGGAGGAAACCGGAGCTACCGGAGGAAACCCTTACAGACACGGGGAGAACATGCAAACTCCACACAGAAAGGACCCAGGACCTTCATGCTGTGAGGCGACAGTGCTACCCACCGAGCCACTGTGCCGCCCCGCCTACACACACACATAGGGCAACTGAGTAGCTCCAATTAATTTGACTGCTTGTGTTTGGACTGTGGAAGGAAACCCGGAGCACCAATCGAACCCAGGACCTTCTTGCTGTGAGCTGACAGTGCTACCCATCATCCCGCCCATTTGTTCTTTCTTTAGAAGTGAATGTTAATAGGTGATCAAAATGCCGTCTAATCTGTTCTACAAGCTATTTAAAATGCTATCTACTGTAAATATACAGAATCAGGACCTGGTCAGGGTCGTGGTGGGTCTGGTTCTACTAAGAAGAACTGGGTGCACGGCAGGAATACTCTAGATAGGGTGCCAATCCATCACAGTGCTGCAGCCACAACATCTCAGTCATAGCTGATCATGTCTGTGTGGATGTCCGGGCGGCCGATAGCACTGCTGGGATTCGAACCCGGATTTCATTGTTGGTACGCCAACGTGGGAAACGAAATGGGGCGTCCCAATACTTTTCTACAGCAGTAGAATAAGCAGAAACAGCAGCAGCTCAGATCCATGGACAGTTTAGCTTTGTTACATCATCATCTTCTCTGCATGGTCTTCCTCATCTTCAGGAGAACTGTAGTGGATTGTCTGTGGATTGTGTGAGACCTGCTATTGATCATCTCGTTACGTACGTTAGCAGCAGAACGCCGGGTTTTAAGTCGATGCAGAGCAGTTTGAGGTTAATAAATATGAAGTCGATTGTGTAAATGCTAACGGCTGCTTGTCTGAAGATCAATTTAGTTCGGTTCTTGATCAGTGGTTATTAAACTGCTTCAATTTACCCCAGAATCTGTTCAGTTTATCATACCAAAACCCAAAACTGCACATTAATAACACAATATACCTTTATAATAATAATAATTATTATTATTATTACTGTTATTATTATTATTATTATCATTAGTAGTAGTAGTATTAGTATTATTAGTATTGTTTATTATTAGTAGTATTATTAGTTATTATTATTATTATTATTATTATTATTATTATTATTACCATAGTAGTAGCAGTTAGTAGTATTGTTTATTATTAGTAGTATTATTAGTTATTATTATTATTATTATTATTATTAGTAATAGTAGTAGTAGTAGTAGTAGTAGTAGTAGTAGTAGTAGTAGTAGTAGTATTTATTTATTTATTTATTTATTTATTTATTTATTTATTTATTTATTTATTTATTTATTTATTTATTCATTTATTTATTCATTTATTTATTTATTGTGCTGCACTGAAGCCTTTGCGGCTTCTTGGTTATTCAGTCAGATCATCACTCAGAATTAAGGCGCCTCAGTAGGAGCATTGTAAGGGATCTAAGAATTTAGACACGCCCTCTTCTCAGGACTGTAGGATGATGTATAATTTGTCTGTGTAGTGAGATCAGTAGGTTTTCAGACAGACCCTTTGAGTGCAGAGACGGCAGATTTCATCATGTCCAGCAGCTCATTGTTAGCATGGCAGCCGCAAACCTGCAGGTTTTAACCTCAGGTGGGTGAAAAGGTTCCTGTCAGAACCACCTCGAATTCAGATGAGAAGCGGGATACCGATTTAGCGCTGGCTGTGCCAACGTCTCATATGGAGTGTGACGGTGCCGCTTTTGCCACTGACCTTTTCAAAGCACCTCCAATGAGATGAACTGTTCGATATGACCTAGTTATAGTGACAAATTAAAACAAGATAAAAAGCTAATTAAATAAACATTACAAATGGCCAGAGTAAAATGACAGAAGAGAAAATAAATAAATAAATAATATTAATAATAATAATAATAATAATATATAAAAATAAAGAAAAATACAATAAAAAAATAAAAATATAATAATACAAATAATAATAATAATAATTATTAAAAAAGAAAAGAAATATATAATAATAAAAAAATAATAATATAATATTCAATTTAAAAATAATAATAAAAATGGCTGGATTAAATTAGCAGTAAAAAATTAAATAAATAAACAAACAAACAAACAAACAAACAAACAAACAAACAATAAATAAATAAATAAATAAATAATATCAGCACAAAGAAAAATAAATAAATAAATAAAATGTTATTATTTTGGTAAAAGTGACTTGGGCAGCATGAACAACAAAAAAGAAAAAAAAAAAAGAAAATATAATAAAATAAAACAATAAATACCTAAATAAAAAAATGAAAGAATATACATTAAAAACATTATA